>NC_049909.1:16354622-16663921 GCF_001411555.2 Juglans regia
TGCTGCATTCCAATTTGCTTTAACAAATGACTCTCTTGGTCTACTCCACAAAAATCCCCCCTTTCTATTCTTGGTATTGGGATGTGTCTTGCATTCTGTTAAACCAGTTGGAACACTCTTAACTCATCTCTAGATGCTTTTATCACTTGATTTGGACTTTTAAAAACTCCATAAAAAATGAGTTAAGAGTGATTGCATGCATCACTGATTCATCATCATTCTTGCAAATTGGGCATTTTGAGCTTTCTGTTATTTTCCTCAGAGACTTGTTATCTCTAGTTGCTAATAGCTCCTTTGTAGCTTTCCACAGAAAAAGTTTTACCTTCCCTGGAATATTCAAACCCCATATTCCCTTCCATCGAATATCTCTTTCTTTGCCCTTTGAACTTTCACCCTTCACTGCTTCTTTCCTGTTCATTTCCATCTGGTATGCACTGCTGACAGAAAATTGCCCCTTCTTGGTACCTCCCTAGATCATTTGATCTTCAGAATTCAGTTTGCTTATTGGGATACTACAAATCTGATCCACTTCTTCTTGGTTGAATATTCTTTCTATCAACTGCACATCCCATTTTCCTTCAGAAACCAACTCACTGACTTTTGCTTCTTCATCTAGTATCAAGCAAGGAGATTGAACACAGAAAGATGAGGGTGTTTGAAGTCATTTCTGCCCCATATCCTTATGCTACTCACATTCTCAACTCTCCATCTTAAACCTTCTTTTAACAGCTTCATTGCTCCCCATACACTCCTCCATATAAATGATGGTCTATATCCCAATTTAGCATCAAACAAAGAAACTGAACTGAAGTATTTTTCTTTGAAAATCTTGGCTGCCAAACAGCTCCCTGGATTCTGTAAGAGCCTCCATCCTTGTTTGGCCAACAAAGCCAAATTGAAACTCTCGAGATCTCTGAATCCCAAACCTCCCATCTCTTTTGATTTTCCAAGTTTTTCCTAGCAGCACCAATGAATGCTGCTGCTATTTGATTGGTTGCCCCACTAGTTTTTCCCAAACTCCCTGCTATTTGAGTTTGGTTGAGTTGGGGCAGGGGTCGGTTCCAAAGTTAACAAATTAATTTTTGTTGTTGATGCCGAGTTTAATGTTGCTGGATTACTGTAGTTGAACAGTGGGCTCGAGCTGGGAGATGCCGGAAGAGAAGAAATCAAAGGCTGATGTTGGTGCAGTTCCAGCGATGGAATGAAATGATGAAGTTCAGGCAGCTCAGTTGCAAATTGCTCTCTGGTGCTATTGGTAAGCTTGTTTTGATTTAGGAAAGAGATTGTTATTTTTGTGTTGCTGGTTAATTGTCATGCTACCTTTTTTTCATAAATTCAAGTGTTTGCACTTTTGTTTTACCTATGTATATTCTCATGAAAGATCTTAGTTTTTATGATGTTCCTTTCGAGGTTAATCGTTGGTCTTTCCCTATCATGGGTCTTTACTTCCTTTAAGATAACAAAAAGATCCTAGGTAAAAAATGAAGGATTTTGTCCTCTTTAAAGCACAACATCTAAGAAAGAGTTATTATTTTTTTTTTGAAACTTGAAGGTCCAGCCTTCTTATTATTAAAAAAAAAAAAACACCTCACTTATGGCAGAGGCAATAACCGTGGTAACAAACTACACCATCCCTTCCCAACTAACATTGCTAAAGAATAAAGAATAAAGAATTATTTGTTTGTCAAATGTCTACCATGTTGCAGCCATGAGACAACTCAATAGATTGTTACAAATGAACACACACATATGCTCTTTAAACAAGAGCAACCTCTTTAATATTCTTCCCTGTCTCCTTTTTTATGAATCCAACGTAAAGGTTGCTCCCACTTGAGTCACACTCTGAAAGCTTAGTGTCTCGACCACCTTCTGACATGCTTTTTATGAAGTAAACTAGGTGTCTCCAATTCTCCCCTTCAAACAACTTCTTATTCATTCTTAAATATGTGAATGCACACAATCCATTCCCAGAGTTCGACCTACTTGTCTCCAAAACTTGTCCATATGCACTTGCATCATACCTCTCTAGAGCATTCTCCCCTGCAAGTTCTATCCTAGCACTCCTAGTCGCCATCTTTACTTGTTGAACTAATCCTTCGGGCGAACTGTTTGCATTGCCGGGCTGTTCTCCATCTTTCATTTCCATGCAAGTGAAGTTAAATACAACTCCATGTTTGCCCATCATTCGTGCTATTGGAAGGTAACCATCTCTATGTCTAGTATTATAGTATCCAGCAGTTAGTTCAGGAGCATGTGACCTTGTTCTATAATGCCAGTGGATTCCAGCTACTTTTGCAGAAAGTTTTGCTTCAGTTCCTTGAAATATTCCTCTTGCAGCAAGAAGGATCCTATCACCATGCTCTAATAGCTTTCCTGAATACCAGTCGAGAAAGAACTCTGCATACTTGCTGCTCCATGTTCCATCCCTACGGAAAAATCCAGTATCCTCAGGAAATTGATTATACTGGCCACAATCATGGGGTCCACTTGTTCCCCAGTCTCTCTTCCCTATTGCCTCTGCTGCTGCTTGCAGGGAAGTTCTCATATACTGCATGATATATATAGATGCTTGTGTTAGAATATAACAGAGCTTAATTGGGATATATACAATTTCTTGAATTTCAGGTCATCATCATAAGCTATTGGAGTATGAACTTGTCCTTTTTCCTATTTTAAGTAAGCAACATTTACCTTGTCATAGCATTGAAATTCTCCAATTCCAGGAAACCTCCAAGTTCCATTGCTCTCTGGATAAGATGGATATCTGAGCTCCCCACAAGGACCCATTCCCACTTGAATTTCCTACCAAAAGAAAAAAAAAAAAGAATTTGAGTTCCTAAAACTGAAAGAAATGATTTCATTAATTGTACTCGTGTTGGAAAATGGATGATTAAGCATTCAGCTCCACCAGTGTCCCCAAAAGGATCAGAATTTTGAAAATTCTCTAAATAATTTTTTTTTATTAAATTTAAATCCATACTTCTCAATCTCCCCAATTTCCACAGAAATCTGAAACAGGTAATTTAATTGGTGTTCCCGATTCATTAAATTTGGATCTTACATGAACTACGTGCATTATATACTCGATAGAAAAAAAAAATAGAAAAAGAAAGATTGATACAAGAAAATAGTAGTTCCTTATATGTATGTTCTTGTGAAACTTGATAAAAAGAACCTACCAAAAAAGGACCAAAAAGAAAAAAAAAATAAAACGAAACTTGATGATAAAAAAGATGTAATATTTTTGTTTTCTAATACTGTTTAAAATCACTATTCAATTAACTGAATAATTAGTCCCAATGGGTATTAGTATGTAAATATGTCTGTAGATGGATGCTTACCACAATAACGTCGCCCAAGAAATCTCTGAATCTGTCACGGAAACTCCTCATGTAATCGCTGTAGACCTGAATGGGTGTTCTTCCTCTAAGAACAGGCAATGAATCACACCCCAAGGATATGTACTCAGGATTCCTCCTGCCTGATCTGTCTGTGTACACAAGCTCAGGGTTCTTGCTGATTTCTTCCAGCGCCCATGGAGGTAGAGGAATGCTGCAAGATTCAAGATAAAAATGATCGATTATTAATTGAAATTAATTATAAGTACTCCATCTCAAAGAAGAAAAGACCACTCAAAAACCTTTACCACCCACTAAATCATGTGATAAAAATTGAAAATAATAAATCAAGACCCATAAATATAAGCATTAATTAAATAGAAATCCAATCATGCAGAGATCCCAATTAAAAATTAGATCCTACCTGCAAGAGTCTCCAACATTTCCTCCACACTGATGAAAGGACATAACAACTTGGAGCTTCAAGCCATGCTTCTGAACCATCTGTACGAGCTCAGCATACCCTTCCCAGTTGTACCTCAGAGGTCCATCTTTCTCCACCAATCCCCACCATGCATCCACCATAACTCCTTCCACTCCTGCACTCTTCAGGGCCATCAAGCTAGCATTCATTGCTCGAGGCTTGTTCAAGTTCCCTCCGTGCGTTACTGTGTCGAGCGGCAGCATCAAAAACACAGGGACCCTTGCATCATTTTCCATGGAATGCCCACCCGAGAGTGCATGAAGCTGCTCAGGCTTCTCAGTACTACTTCTCCGGTACCCTTCCAACATCGAGGCCTTCGACTTCGAGAATGAGAGCTGTGCATCTTGCACTGAGTTTCTGATCACTCGGATACGGCATGACGGCTTGGTTTGAGCAAAGCAAAGTGCGCCTGAGAAGTAGTCGCCGGGAGTTTTCAGGCTTTCGGTACTGTCTTTAAGATTGATAAAAGAAGCTGAGGAACGTAGTGTTAAAGTCATTATTCTTTTTTTGCCGGTGGTATTTTGAGAAATATTGGTGAGGAAAAAGAGAGATGTGAGGATGGATAATGTTAGCTGTGGACCTGTGGTGTATATTTATAGAAGAGAATCTCTAGTTTTCCAGAAAAAGGAAAAAGTGGGAAAAGACATCAAATGGCCAGTCAGCTCCCTTTTTCCAAATTAAAGGTCATTTTCACTATATATACGCGGTTACACTTAATTAATTTGTCCATCTGATCGACATGAAAAATGAAAGGAGTTGCTTGGAAGTTTCATTTATTATTATTAACGGCACTAATATATCCAGTATATTTCTATGAGTGCTATAGATCATTCAAGAGATTATATAAAAATGAACTTACAAACTGACGTAATTTAATTAATTATGTGATCTGTTAGATCTATTTTATAATAAAAATAATTTTACAATCTGACGTATCACATTAAGCTACCGTATCAATTTGTAGATATATATTTGTATAATCTTTTTGTGTGTCAAAAGTATTTATCTATTTCTATATATCTAGAAAGATAGGAAAAAAATGAAAACACCTACGTACACACATATGGTAGAATAAGAATTGATTACAAATAACCTCTAGGAGTTGGCTTAAGTGGTAAAACCCTTGGGCTTGGAGATATGCTCACCCAGGTATAAGGTTCAAATTCTCTTTAAGTGCAAACAATCTCTTGGGGCCATTGGATTAGTCGAGAGCCTGTGCACTCCCAAGATTAGTCGGGACGTTGTTCCTGAACATCCAATGCCAATAAAAAAATTGATTATAGATCATCATTCAAAAATTAGTTTTATTAAAAAAAATTTCTTTTAGCCTGCCCTAGTAGTAATTAGATTCTGAACTAATGGAACTCATGAATTTTCCTTTGAATGTCGTAGATACCTATACTAGACATGCACAAGTACTGATATATATATTACTAGGTCCCTGCAGGAAATTAGTAAGTGTAAATTAAGTATTACTATAATATATATATATATATATATATTTATATGAGTTGAAATATCTAGAATGGTGCAAATTAACCCTTTGATATTTTGACTCAAATATTGCCATCATAATGGGCTAGCTGTACGTACTTGTCCTAGTCAAAGAGTTGTTTGTTTATGCAAGCTGGTGAGTCAGGCAACCCCACATGAAGAAGAAAATAGCATATATATATATCGGTCTGATAATTCATGATGAGTAGTTTTGTTTTGGCAAAAAAGCATATAAAAAAGCATAATATTATATATATATATATATATTGCAAATAATTAATCCACAAAAATAAGCTAGGTTCTCCTTGCTCTACGTATATATAACTTGTTGTGATGTGCTAGCTGTCCGTCCTAGCTTTATATATTCGGGGCCTTTTATGTGGATGAAAAATAATAATAACATTAATAATATATAAATAAGAGAATTTAATTTGATAAATTTTCTTGGTTCTGTTTTTGCAACTTGCTTAAGATAAGAAAGACCACCTAACTTAATTACGTTGTAACCAAGTCATGATCATCGATCTCTTTGCTTTCATGATTTTCAATATTATTGAATAGTCCGCGTACGTGCTCATGTGTCTTTCTGTTTTTGTTTGCTTCTAAGTTTGAATTAATATTCATTTCCTAACCTCCCAATGAAGGATAGCCATACACTTTTTACTAACAGTCGCTTGATGGGCTCCACTACTAATTAGAATATTAATTTTCATCATTTCCATATATATATATATATATTAAAAAATTTTATTTACAGTCTTGAATGGAGGAGTATTGTATGTGTAGTCTCATTGATAAATGATGGTAAAAGGAAAAAAAAAAAATTATTTTAAATAAAATATTATTATAATTTTAAAATCTTTTTAAATATAACTGTATGGACTTACATGTGCGGTTTCTAAATGAGAACCGTATATAGATCACTAACTCATGACTTTGCAATCTTCCAAGTTTTACTTGTCAAAAATATTTTTAGTCCTCACCGAAGTAGGAAAATGCATTGCATGCATGCCTCAAAGCAAGCAAACCTTTCTGCTTTTTGTTTTTTTCAAAAATAATGTCGCGGATTCCTCTAATTAATTAAATGTGAGATCGATGCTTTAGGCAAGCAACTAATATGCTTTCATATAATTTTGTTCCCCATATTTTTTGTATGGCTTTTTATATATAGTGATCATGATCATGATCATCTAGATGATCATAATTGACTTCTGAGCACAAATTTGTGGTACTTGAGATTCTAAATCAATGCTCATGGCTTTTCAGTGCAACTTTCGGCCTTCGATCTGCCATGTTGCTTCCTTAGAATACCAGCTAATTATAATTAATTGAATTAAGTACCATATATATCATGGCCATTGAGTACTCGTGTCTCCGATGCGGATCGAAAAAACAAAAATAATAATATTTAATTATAATATGCTTGCATTAATATAATTAATAATGCTTTTTATATATAAAGCCTATATATATATTAATATAGTGATTTGTTGTGAAGTGTCGATTCGATGGGTACTGACATATATATATATATATATATATATATAGCTGAAATAGAAGGGAAGAAAACGATCGAGCTAATTTAATTAATTAATTACATGGAATTAATTAAAATTGAGCACGTGGCCGCTAGCTGATCCTAA
The DNA here is from genome assembly GCF_001411555.2 of Juglans regia. Taxonomy (NCBI): domain Eukaryota; kingdom Viridiplantae; phylum Streptophyta; class Magnoliopsida; order Fagales; family Juglandaceae; genus Juglans; species Juglans regia. Next base: position 16,361,582 of record NC_049909.1, read on the forward strand.
CGTGTACGTGTATACTGTATATAAAGACAAATAGGGAATTGTTTTGCCTCCTTGCATGATATAGATAGTTTGGTCTTCATGCGAAGGAGAGTTCACTACAAGAAATAACGCTTTTTTCGGCACCTAAAATCGCTGCTAATAACCACAAAAATCGCTGCAAATAAGTATTTGCAGCAATTTTTGCTGCGTCGGCAGTCCGTCACAGTTGTTGCGCCTTTTAAAAAATTCGCCAGCGAAATGAAAAATTTGTTGCGAAAAATATTTATTTGCAGCGATTTTTTTTTCCCGCAAATATAATTAATTTCGCCGCAAATAATGACGGGATTTCACTCTTCTATCGCTGCGAAAAAGTATTTGTTTGCAGCACTTTATATTGTTGCAAATACCCAAAAAATCACCGTAAATAGCGCATATTTTTGTTACAGCGATTTTTAGAAACGCTGCAATTAGTAGCTTGCGTCGATATAAAGCATCGCAAATTTTATTCGGGGCGGTAATGTTTGCCATAGTATATTATTTGCAGCGTTTTTTAGTCTGTCGCCAATTCTTCATGTGTCTTCAAGCTTATTTGCGGCGACTTTGTTTTGCTGCAAAAACTTATTCGCATCAAGTTTTAGGTGCCGCAAAAAACCCCGACATATGTTTTTTGTTTTTGGCATCCAACTACGTTCGCCGCAGATGAGGAATATTTCTTTTTACGGCGAAATATTACTCGCCGCAAAAAATCGTTATTTGATTTTATTGTTTTGGCGTCCACGCTTGTTCGCCGTAAATAAGCTTTTTTCATGTTCAAATTATTTTCTCGGCGAATTTGAAATCGCTGCAAAAGTGTTTTTCAACCTAAAATATAAAGTATACGTACAGAATGCACAATTTGTAGTGGGTACCTAATTCCCTGCTCCAACTGATTCACAACATTACCAAATAGTACTTTAATCCAATACTTGAAAGCATAAAATGTTGTACATTAATATAAATTCAAGTTCTCATCCAATACATGATCAGTACATCATACCCTTTAAGGTTACTATAAACTGGCATATGGTGCATTAATGGAAGGCAATAAAGTCTTACAAATAGAAGTAGCTAATGTCTCTTACAACTTTAAAGTACAGATCAAACATCCACAATCCAGGTGATACAAGTATAAACAAATATCAAAAATATTTGGAAGGGTGGAGTTCATCCGCAACTTCGAATGAGGGGACATTGATGATTTGTGATGACTTGTATATTGAGCGGCAAAGATCGATCCAGCTGTCTGGAACAGGGTTATCGCCGCAAACATACACTGCCTTCTACATTCGCTGCACAAAAGAAATATCCAAGTTGGAAATCTGCAATTAATATGAAAACAAATGGTGTACATGAACAAATAATGGGGCAATTAATAGGAAATCTGCAGTGGAGTACACTGCCTTCTACATTATATAATTTTTTGAAAGCATAAAACTCACATGAACAAATAGCAGAAATTATGTAAAACCTATTAATACATTCTAAACCAAAAGAGGAAAAGAAATCATGTACATGAACCATGATTTCTTTTCTAGCTAGCTAGCTACCTAATAGTAATATATATTGTTAATCTAATTAAAAAAGGTATTAAAATGGAAGTATATATATGTATTCAAGATGATTATGATCTATATTAGATCATGTGGTACATTATATTTGCATATACCACATGCATAAAAAAAAATATGATTCCAAATGTGCACGGGTTGTGATCTATCAAGCTGCCATCTACAATTTGAGTACAAGGCACGAATCAACATCAACTATCAAGCTGCTGAGAGTAATAAAAACTATCAAGCTCTACTCTAAAACAAGTAAACAACATAACTAAATTTAACAAGAAAAGACTACACTTAGTGTTTTTTTATCTGTCCAGAAGCCTCGTATGATCTGAAGTTACTTCATGCTTTTGAAGGAATTTCTCCATTAATTCTACGAACATCCTATTAAACATAAAGAAAGTTAAGTTTGACACCCACCACACTTATACATCCATCATAAAGTTCCCAACTCTTGAAAACTATAACATAATTTAAGGCCTAATTTGCAATCAAAGTACATATCAATACTCATCCCAAGCATGCTGAGTAAAAACAATCCCAGACTCAGAGTCTAAGTCAAAACCTCTATATGCGTCTAAATGTCTAGGCTCAATAGGTACGCAATGGGATATGGGGGTAAACATATAAGTAATTCACAGGTAGATATACAAGTGTTGATGTCTGTTCTGGTAATTTTTTACAGGATACCATCAAGTACCTTAAAATCTATTCGGTGGCGTAGCTCACGTCCAGGATATGTGCATAGTCCAAAGTATGTGTCACCACCATGATCAGTACCCTGTGCACATTTTGCATAAAGAAGTTAATGGATCATATCACTGCAAGTCTAAAACATACAAAGATACATGCATGACAGATAAGCAGAAGGAAATGGCTTAAAATACACAAACGTTCTGCAGATATGATTCTTTTCTTTCTTCTTTCATTTTTCGCTTCTAATTTATAGATGATTGAGTTAAGAAAGTTTGAAGATCTTTTACTTTTTCTTCTTTTAAGTCTTCTTTTCAACCAAAAGAGAAATGATACTTGGACGGTATATAAAATGACAAGTTATTTCGTTATCCCATTTATCATAGACTTTATAACTCAAAATATACTTTTCTGACTAACCTCTTGATATATAAAAGCCGACAAGTGACTAGAACTACTTAAAATAGAATCAGACAAGTGTCCAAAGGATCAATTATTCTAAAAACTTAAACTTAAAAACACAACTCCAACAATACATATCAAGCTAACACAAATTGGCACCACCTTAATTGCCTTTATATGTGCAGCCAGAATCTGCACATGGAGCCTAGAAACTGAAACAAATGTTTTATATATCCTAGGAGTCAAAACAGATGTTTCATAGGGAAGACAAACTGCTAATCAAATGTTAAAGAATCAATAATCATAAAAGTTTAAACTTTTATGAACTCAGCCCCTCAAGGTCTATCAAGTTAAGACACTAATCGAACATCAAAATGATTCATTTTCCATAATTGCATAATCCAGTTTGCAAAACCAAACTATGGTCAATGTACATAATGTTTAGAAAGAAAGGCATTCAAAAAGTAGATACTCCTTAAAATTACCTAATTATGCTAAACCCTTCTCATACACAACATACCATCCAAGAAATGATTTTGAACCTAAGAAACAATCAAACAAAAAATTTCCTCCTCGCTGTGTGTACTGAAAACCAAATCCTCTCTTAAGAACTTCATATCCTTTAAATGCTTGACATATTTTGATAGAAAGCCTCTATGACTGTAAGTTCAGAGCATATTAAACCAGAATTTCATAACTAATACCACACACATTGCTGTTACAAAGCAGGAAGACAATGTAAGTATAAAAGAGTGTAAAAATAGTACCGGGTTGACAAAAAACAAGAACAATAATGTTAAAGAAAATGCCAGCAAGAAGCTGCATCAATTAAATAAGAAGCATGTCAATGAACCAGGACAAAGAATTGCAAACACTCCAGCAAACGGACGTCAATGCAATTTTGCTTTTTGCCAATATTGAATTTATGATCTCTCATCATTAAAAAAAAAAAAAAAAGCTCTCATTGAACCTTGTATGCTGCAGAAAAACTGTGTTGACACTTGTAGATATCTACTAATACAATCTATCACTTGGGGAACCAAGATTGGCCAGATGTATGGCGGATGTCAAAAAGCAAGTTAGGTCCATGAATAAATGTCTTATATTTCTCTCAAATGGACCACAAAATTTCTTCAACAATCTTTTTTTATTTATATCAGTCCATGAATAAATGTCTTACGATCTTTTTTTTTCTAATAAGTTAACTGTATTTCACTCTTTTAGGGAAGAAGAATGTATCAGAAGAATGTATCAGCTCATTCCCTACATGATGCCAGCCCAATCAACCAAAAAAAAAAGGAAAAAAAAACTAAGTCCATGTAGAGCATCAAAGTGTTAATATTATTCTGTCTTAAATACATGCTAAATCCAGTACTAGGCCAGGCATGTATAATGCCAACACACACACCTCAGCAAACCCAACATTATTCACGGCGTATTTTGGGGGACTATATATATATATAGTTATATTATATACTACTGTTTTTAGGGTTTAAAGGCCCGGCTATCTATCTATCCATCTATATATCTAGATATAGCTAGAGGCCTTGGCCTTTGTTAATAATGATCATTCTTTTTTCTTTTTCTGATCTCCAGGGCTATATGTGAACTTATTTCTATCATCATTATGAGAACCACAAAGGAAGTTATCCAGTATATGTTGAGCAAACTTGCTGACTTATTTGGGCTGCTAAATATGCCATTAATTATGATTTCTATTTCATATACCTTGTTCTGTTCTGGCTCTTACTCCCCATGCTTCCATGCTTACCTAAGTGTGTAGAGTGTTTAATTACAGAGAGAGAGAGAGAGAGAGGGGTCCCCAATGCTGCCCTGTACAGACAGAAACAGCGCACAGCTTCCCAAACATCATCATTAAATCAATGATGACAAAGTCCAGATTATCCAAGAAACTTGACATACGAAAATGGCAGATATGGGCTTCTATTTCTGCCATTTGAATTAAAAAAAAAAATTTTGAAACAGGTGTTCTAAGTCTTACGGCAGCTCAAGTGGCTGCAAATAGACTAAGGCCTTTAGGAAGTGGTCCTCCAAGCAGATTCCCAGAGTTTAAGTCATAGTGCAGTATTGTCATTGCAAACTACCAAAAATAGAAGCCCATTCCAAACTACTTATAACCATCTGATAAAACATAAACGGCCTAATTTGAAATTTGTATGTAACCCTTCATACACTAATTTGAAACGAGAACCAAACATACCGTTCATACTACAATCCTCACCTATAGCATACCATAACTAATTTGTGTACATAAAGTAGGCCTATCTATACTTGAGCAGAAGCACAAATTGGGAACTCGTATATAATGTATAAAAATTACATGAAATTCATATCATTTGTATAGAAGTCCATAGTAGAAGTAAATTGCATAGGGGAATGAAGACCTTCCGTGAATTTGGGCAAGATGCTTTTGTCCAGTCAAGCATCAGACAAAATACACATCCACGTACCATCAGTACATAACATATAAAATCGGATTCGCAGCGAACTTATGTGTTGGCAGAACATTTTGGGATTTTGTGGCGGTTTAATTCGCCGTAAGTATCGTTAAAATCGTTGCAAAAGTTAAAAGAATTTTTACGGCGAAAAGTTTCGCCGCAAATAAGCATAAAATCGCCGCAAAAAAAGACAATAATACGCACGGGTTGGAAGCCGCGTCGACCAAACCTATCGCCGTAAATAATGACTTATTGCGGCGAGATTTATTGCAGCAGACCAAAAATCGCTGCAATAGAGCCATTTTCTTGTAGTGGTTTTTGGGCTTAGCTGTGACCACGAGTTGAATATCTTAGGTCTACCATCATTATATATTATTATTATTTTTGAGGATTTCAAATCTTATCTTTCATTTTCCGTCTCTTTCATTCTCTCCGTTCATTGCAACACTTGGAAGAAAAAGAAGAAATAGAAAGTATAAGAGAAAATTAAAGCGATCAAGCTGGAGGTATAATTCGATCGATCGAGACTGCATATATATATATTTGCATTTTGGGACCGTAAATAATAATATTTTTATTGGAAAATCTCATTGAGGAGGTCGTATTCGTGCGTAATATTAACTTTGTCAAGTGCTGGCCGGCGCCTGTTGGCTGCATGATATATCTTTGAAAAACATGATATTGCTTAATGTTTGTTACATTGAAATTTTGAATGGCTCTCCCACCAAAAAGCTTAAAAAAAAGAAAGAGAGAGAATAGAAAAGAAACCCCACAACGGTGCCATGCAATATTTAGGGCAACCAGCTTGTAGCTAGATGTTTGAATCGATCCATCATGATCACGAGTACTTCATGATCATGTGCAGGTTTTATTAAAAATATTCAAAAATTACTGTATGTAACATGCTACAACAGAATGTAGTTTTTCCCGCGACCATGTCTGTCTATAATACTCAGATTTAATGCCACAAATGACTTTTTCTGGCATTATCTAGTCGTGGCAACATCGTCAGAAATAACTGGCCCAACATACTACTATATCTTGCGAACTCTATTTCTGTCCCAAAAAGGCTCTTTTCTGGCATTACCAAATCCTCAGATAAAGCATACATTCGCCCAGGAAAAGGTGGCCCAGCAGGTGGTCTCTTCGCTAGGAAAAAGTAATTATGGTGACTTGCCAGAAATGTATTTCCCATATTGGATTTCCGTCCATAATATATATGCCAGAATTAACCTCATTTTATTTGTAACCAAATTGTATCGTCAGAAATACTTTTTTCCCAGCGGTTTGTAATTGTCAGATTTATAGAGTTGTGGCATATATAGGTTCTTCAAAAACACGCAACATCTATAAAAATTATTCACCAGAAATAATAATTTTTGACAGGAACACAATGTCAGAAACGGTCTTCCAGATAATCCATTAAATAGATCAATTCAAGACATGCTTAACATACCGAAAAAAATATATTATTATTATTATTATTTTTTTTGTACAATTAATGCCACGGCTTACATTCAGATTTTATGTACTTGGTTCAGTATATGCAGATTTTATACTTGTAAGTGCATGGCTTACATTCAATATTTATGGACATGCACAAATCTGTCTTAAGCCGTAAACTACATCTATAGTGTTAACCAGAAGTGGCCAGCATAAATCCAAAATTATACCCAAAACGTAAGAACAGAAAGGGGAGCTAGATTAGCGTACATGCATATATTAAAATGGTACATCGTTTCATTGCATTTCACCAGCATGCACATATTTACATAAAACATGCAGTGGTGCAGGCTACACAAAATAACAAGCATGTATTAACTTAAAGCCTGATCGTGCATCTCATACATGAAGTTTTGGGATGTTCATTCTACATCCTTACATGAAGATCTTCCTAAACTGCATGCATGGAGGCTTGGATTCTTGGTTCTTTGTTCTGCTCAGGCACTCCAATTCTACCTTGTGGGATCTTTAGTCCCTATAACAGATAGCTGCAATATTGGATAAAGTTTGTCAAATATTATGTAAAAGTTCCCCAATTCTAGACTCAGAACCAGAATTATGTAAAAGGTCCCCAACAACTAATTATTTTCATCTCCTTTATAATAATGTAACTTCAAAACAGAGGAGGTGTAATGTGTAAAATCACCAACAGTTGTCCATAGTGTGTGCTTATGAATTAACACTAACATTGATAGAGAAATATAAAAAGCAAAAATGCATATTAGTCTATTATAAATAAATGTTAATACATGAAGTTGATAAATGTGTAACATCTAATGCAAATCATTCAAGCTTCATCCACCTATTTGACAGTCATTAGAATATAGTTCTGACTTTTTAACACTATTCCCAGAGTTTGTGAAAAGTCCATATATTGGTTGGAACACATCTCATTAACACTCAAATACTAGTTCTGGTGCCCTCGATTCATAGTCAACCCACTATCACTTTAGCATTTTAGTATTGACAGACCATCATTCAACTGGTCACTACAAAGAATATACTTTCCATGTCAAAGTTATGAACTTGATTTATGAACTACAATTCAGTTAACTTTCCTTATAAAGATCATGTAGTCATCTAACATGATGACTTCTAAAAAATGCAAGTAAAATAGCAGTGTGCAATTTTAGGGAAATGACATTAAAAAACTGGCTAGCATTAGGGAAAATATCATACCTGTACCATGCTAACCCATGCAAGATGCCTTTGTAAATACTATATTTCCATGGGCCTACTATCAAAAGGATACATGCTCTTTACTTAAATCTTTGTCTTGGCATAATTCACCACTTCCAACCAAGTCCCCACAAAACACCCAATATCAATTTTAAACAAAAGGATGCACCCAGATTTTACTTCTACTCCAACAACTTCAAAAAAGTTCAACATGATCAAAAAAACTCCCCACATCCCCATTATTGGAGGAAGGCTATGCATCTCCCGGAGTCTCCCGTTGAGACTCCCTCTGTGACTCCAATTCTGTAACACGGCTATTCAGCCTGTCAAATTCTTCAAAACAAGCTTGCATTTTTGAGACATCAACCATAAACGTCTCAAGTTTCCTCTTGAAGCCCTCCGCCTCAGCCTTGTTCTTCTCATTCTCCTCCCTAAGTCGTATAAACTCTCTATTGGACAACAATGATTCAGATGGTTTAGGTATAACTAAGTGGCCTAACCCTCTAACATAGCCCAATCGAGATCCCAAAACCTCCTTGAACACAGCATTTGCATTTGCATTATCATCCCCCGCATCTTCTGGTGGCATCTCATTCAACAGCTCCACCATCATATTCTACATTAGAATATAAGCATATCAGTTCTAGGCATTAACCATGTGAATAATCTCTATATATGTCTAGCAAAAAGTAAACGGTCCACATCTGAATTCACTCACGTAATTTTGCTCAGCAGCTTCAGTGACAAATCTCCCCTTTTTTCTAGACCAATGCACCTCTTTGTAAAAAGTAACATAATTCGGAGCTTGTTCCCGCTTCAATGAGTTAACAAACCTTATTAGTACATTCCACAAATGATATGAGTTAGAAATTAAACACAAAAATAAGTATGGGTTTAATGCTTTTACCTTTTCCTCCATTAGCCTAACAAAAGACTTCCTGCCACCCGTGTGATTTATCCTTTGATTGGACCTATTTTGTTTGTTCCGCGCAGATAGGTTCTACAATTAAAACAGGTTGTTGAATGTTATTTTGTATGAAATGATAAAACCTTTAATAACTAATAAAAACCAGCTAATAAACTTTAAAGGAATAGCATAAGAAAAGTTGTTGCCTTAAAGTCTTCACTCCCCCATCTCTCACACAAACATTGCCAAACAGCCTTGTCCACCAACTGTCCCTCCAGAAATTGCAGCTTCATGTGTATCATACTCCATGTACTTGCAGTGCAGTAGGTAGTGATAATCATTATATTTTTGAGCAAGTGCTATTGCCACTGTCTCTCGATAGTTGCTTTTGGTCCAATCCAATACAAAATTAGCCTATTAAAAACATTGACAAATTATATAAAGTTAAGTAAATACACTTGGATTCAATAAATTGGGCTTATGTGACACAATTCTTACTCGGACACGATCCGTTAGCTCATCCTTGTTCTGTTTATCAACACGACTCCAACTTGCATGTCGCATGTCTGCATAAACTTTCACAATCCAGGTCACGCTTGTTGAAAACATTGTCGCATTCTGACATGATACTCCTCTTTGGCCATCCTTAATTTCTACTGCTATTTTGCCAAATTTGCGAATGCGATCAAATTCTGTGCTTCTAGCCGATCCCCGTCCACGTTTTTTCTCGGGTGGAGCTAGAAAAGAAGACCACAGAATTATAATAATATGTTTAAAACAAGGATAGTAATTGCTGAATATTTATAATATTACTAGTAACACATGTATGAGTGGATTAATCTCTATACCTACAGGGACATCAATGTTAGACAATGATGCCTCATTAGCTGGAATTCTCACCTCCTCAGGGATCTCACTCGGTCCTTCAGTCTCCGCATCCGAAAATGAAATTCTCTCGTCTCTTAGCATGTGTGCTCAAAGCAGAGTTTCTGTTCCTCTACCACGAGCTGCTGCGCGATTGCCAGCACGCCCACCTTGTAAATTCTTGGTTCCTCTCATAGGCTGAACCATTATATAACCAACCACAACCCAAGTTTGTGGTTGGTTATATACAAGTAATGGAAAAATTAGTCTGAACTATATGGGTTACCAACCACAAATTAGCTTATAGAGAGTGATTAACCAAGTGAGAAAAAAACCACGTTAACCAAGTATATATAAGAATACTTATATCTGTATAAACTATACATTACCAAGTATCTAATAATGTCTAAAAAATGAGCAATACCACCCAGTTTTTACCCAAAGTGTAGAGACCTACTTGAAATGCATCAAAGTATAATATGTATCGAAAAATGTAAACTGAAAATTTCAAATAAGCACATTTAATGGCAAAGTCCTGGCATGTTAGTGCTGAAAAAAGTGTGCATGATCTTCTGATTATAAGGTAGAACCCTAGTACTAGTTGAAGCTCAAAACAAATATATTGCTTGATAATCCTGGAGAGAGCCCACCTACTAAATGCTTAAAAATAAAATAGATTTCACATGCATATAGTCCTACCATCGACACTTTAAGAGTGCTTAATAAACTGGTAACATTTTTTTCAAAACCGTAACCCATCCACCTCATTTTGTAAAGCTGAACAATTGTGTTTCTTGCGAACCCAACCATATTATTTGAGGCTTTCAGAAATATCATTACACATTATCTGATTAACCCATTGTTGAGCAGTGGAGATTAAAGGTAATGGAGGACTTACTTCTTGGTGTTCAGAAAATATCCTGCCCTCTACTGAGTGCTGAGATGTGTTGAACTTGGTGTTGTTGTAGTGCTAGTCAGCAATTGTTTATCAGATAATCCTCAGTTTGTCACAATTGCCTAAGTGAAAAACTGAGTTTCCGAGACTTGGTGAAGGAAATAATGGAACTAACCCTCAATCTAACCATGTATTCACTTTTACCATGGTAAAAGGGTAGTAGCTGCCAGCAGGTATACCAACCCTCATACAGCCTGTCTGAAGAGACTGTTCTTTGAAAGTGGAGCCAAAATATTTCAGTTTCCCACGTAAATGAACCCCTCTTACCGCGCCTTGTTTGAGGCCTCAGTTTCCAGTCCACGTTTTGGTTTGATAGTACTTGGGCAACAGGACAGTTTGGTTGGTCATGAATATACTTGTTTTTGTATGAATACTACTTGGGCGAGACATTTTGGGCCATTGGTAATTATTTTGGCCTTAATACAAAACATAACAATTGCTCCATTTATAATATAGCTGGAACCATTAACATTATTTCAACCACAAATCCATTAACATTATAGTTGGACTAAATGCACCTAAAGCCTACCAACGGCCCAGGTTCCATTTAAAACCATTAACCTTATTTCATTTAAAACCATTAACATTATAGCTGGACTAAATGCTCCTCAAGCCTACCAACGACCCAGGTTCCTTTTAGACTTTTTAACATTATTGAAATTTGTTTTTTTTTGCTCCAATTTCATACCTGTATTTCTAAATTTCATTTGTTGGGTTTATATTATATACATGAAGTTATTGATGAGATATAGACACCAATTGACATCAATTAGAATTATATGTCCAACCTTTGCCTGCCATTAAATAGGAAAAATTGACTAATAAAATGTAATAAGAGAAGTTTCCCAAATTATAGGCTGTATTTTGTCCAGTTCTATACCATTCCAACGAGATCTTACAACTTTTGCTCCTAGAAAAAAACATCTCTGCACTTATGGTTAGGATACCAATTTTTTGATTTATTTCCATCATTTTTCATTCATATTAATGATTTTAAATTAATATGACATGAAGTAGAAAAGGAATCAGCCTTTCTAGACAGAAATGATACTCTCGATGGTTGCTTTGACATTATTGTTCCATGGCACAAGTACGCACATGTATGCTCAATCAAATGGAAAAAGTATATATTCCAAACCATATATACTTGCCATTGTTGACACATCATGGCAACAAGCTTCAGGACAGTTTGCTATATAGTACATTCCAAAAACATACATAGTAGAGCTGGTTGTTTCCATAACTCCAATGCAATCATACCTAATCAGATTTAACACTTCTAAATGCCATTTTCTAGCATCTTTTACCATTAGTTCCCAGGACTGATTTTTTTTTAATTTTTTTAAGTCATTAGTTCCTAGTTTCATCTTCCCTAGTCTTTGTATTCCAATTCACATAATAGAGATACATGGTAGCCAAGGTTGAAAGAATATTTCACACACATCATAAACATGTTTTTTTCACCATTCCAAGGACTATCAACATTTTCTTCTCACTGAATATTCATAATAGCAAGGAAGTCAACCTATTAGTGGTCAATAAGTAGTTTTCAAAAATATCACCTGTTGAGTTCTACAACAAATATTTATTTCTAATATGACATGTGATCTGATATATTCAGTCAAAGCTTATCATGCCATTTTCACACATTTTCTGATATCTACATAACAGAAATGACAATATCCAGCAATTCGAGTTGTATATATAAAGTATAGCAATTTTCTGATCATTATATTTATGCAAATCAACTAGTAGTTAGAATTGAATCTGTCTTTAGTCAATGTCTGTTTCTGAACTCGAATGGAAATCTTCCTCATCATCATCCTCATAATGGTCAATATTGGGATCATCGTCAAAAGTGTCACCGTCCACCTCATCGTCAATAAAAGTATGGTCGATATCATTCCCAACATCACTGTGTACCGTATTTAAGTCATTAACTGCAACTGGTTCTTCATCCTCTCGATGCAATTGATTCACCAAACCACTATCACTTTGATTGACTGTACCATAATCATTGGTAGCATCTTCCTCTTGATATGCCTCACCATCATAGGAGTCCTCACCTTCGTCTAGGGCCGTTGGGATCGATGGAATGTCGTACACATTCCTGTTGGTTATCTTTTGTACCACTTTCCAATTTCCACTTATACTTGGGTCTTTTAAGGTAAAAAACTTGTGAGCACTGACAAGCAAGGGCGAACGGCTCATCCTGATACCATTTTCTAGATGTATTCACACTTGTAACATGGTCACCTACACGTATGCCTCGTCTAGGATCACCAACGTCCCACCAATCACATTTAAACAAGTATACAAGATGCCAGCCCATGTAGCATAATTCCAATATATCTGTCAACACACCATAGAAATCAACCGAGTTGGACTGATGTACTCCTTGTACAACGACCCCACTATTTTGTGTACGTCGGTGTTGTTCACGGTCCTTTGTGTGAAACCTAATTCCATTCATTATGCATCCACTGTATGACCCAACCCATGGATCTGGTCCGCATGCCAGAGCATAAACTTCATCTGTAACTTCACCCGGGTTTGAGTTGCGCAATTCTCGAATCTGTAATTTTCATTGATAATAATTGTAAGCGTCTTATGTGAAGAAATGAAATATGCACTGTGTAGAAATGAAAGTGTCAACAATTATGTAAGTAATGTTCATGACTTACATGGTTCTTGAACCAGTTGGGAAATTCTGTTTGGTGCCTACGATCAACGTTGTTAGTGTCCTCTTCTTTCATCTTGTCATAGTGTTGTCTGCACATAGAGACAAGTAGAATAGTATAATTACTTTTTAAAAAAGTATACAAGATGAAGGTTGAGTATGAAATTTTGGTATAGAGTACTATCGTACTTACTCTAGGTACTGTTCAATCTCAGGACAGTTGTTGAGCACGTACCACTCCGCTTTTGCAAAAAGCGGATCATCCAACCTTTTAGAAGAGGACGAACCCATCAGCCGAACCTTTTGAGAGAAAACAAACAAACTTCCCTCTTGATGGTCTTGACCGACATCTACATTTCGTTCCTCTCTATTAAAAGTTGTCTCAATGTCATGGAGATAAGTTGAACAAAATGTAAGGCATTCCACATGAACATAGGCCTCGGCAATTGAGCCTTCTGGACGGGCTTTATTTTTGACATAACGCTTGAACTTTCCTAAATACCTTTCGAAAGGATACATCCACCTATATTGCACAGGTCCCGCAAGTAAGGCTTCGTGTGGCAAATGGATGGCGAGATGCACCATTATATCAAAAAATGTAGGTGGAAATATCATTTCCAGTTTACAAAGAAGAATAGAGATGTCAGTTTGTAGCCTTTGTATGACATCAATGCATAATGCCCGTGCACACAATTTTTTGAAAAATGTACTTAACTCAGTCAAAGCTTGTCGAATATCACTCGTAAAGTATCCACCAATCACAACTGGAAGTAATCTTTGCATAAAAATATGACAATCATGACTTTTCATGCCTAAGATCTTTGATTCACTAACGTTAACACATCGAGCAATGTTTGAGGCAAAACCATCAGGAAACTTAACATTTACCAACCACTCGCAAAAAGATCTCTTCTCCAGTTTATTTAACTGGTAACATGCCAACCTCATCGCATAACGATCACCATCCTGTTGTAAGTGTAATTCTTTTCGTATGCCAAGGTTGGCTAAATCCCTTCGTGCATTGGCGGAGTCCTTACTTTTTCCATCAATATTCATCAAAGTGCCTAATATGCTATCGCAGATGTTCTTCTCAATATGCATGACGTCGAGGTTATGCCTCAAACCTAAGGAAGACCAATAAGGTAGCTCAAAAAATATACTTCTTTTTGTCCAATTCAACTCATTGGCTGTGCGTTTCCTCTTCTTTGTAGTTTTCCCAAACTATACATCTGTCACTTCTTTCAACTGTTCCATTATAGCATCTCCTGACAAATGTATAGGTTGATGCCGATAATCCGTATTACCATTAAAATCAACCTTTTTAGATCTCCACCTGTGCCCTGCCGACAACCACCGACGATGACCCATGTAACAATGCTTTCGCCCATAGACCAACCACAATGAATCTGTCTCATCATTGCATGTTGGACATGCCAGCTTTCCCTTTGTGCTCCACCCAGAAAGATTAGCATACGCTGGAAAGTCATTAATGGTCCATAGTAATGCGGCATGTAAGCGAAACCTAGATGAGGTAGAGGCATCGTATGTATTAACTCCATCTTCCCACAAATATTTCAATTCGTCAATTAAAGGGCGTAGATAGACGTCAATATCATTACCAGGTGCTTTTGGGCCAGGGATTAGCAAAGATAGTATAAGGTATGGATCTTTCATGCATAACCAAGGGGGCAAGTTATAAGGTACGAGTATCATTGGCCATATACTGTATGGTTTAGCTATATTGTTAAATGGGTTAAAACCATCACTAGCTAAACCGATTCTCACATTACGAGAATTTGAGGCAAATGTAGGATAATGGAGATCAAAATCTTTCCAGACCTTCGAATCTGCAGGATGCCTCATGACATTATCATCGTTGACCCGTTCAGAAGCATGCCATTTCATTGCGACGGCAGTCTTACTTGACACAAATAGTCTTTGCAACCTTGGGATCAAAGGAAAATATCTCAGCACTTTTTGTGGAATTTTCTTTACCTTATTAGTGCTTAACACCCACCTCGGAGTGTTGCATTTAGGGCACTTCTCTTTATCAGAATGTTCATTCCAAAAAAGAACACAATCATTCAAACAAGCATCTATCTTGGTGTAATTAAAGCCGAGGCTATGTTCCAAGCGGCATGCCTCATTGTATGAGTCAGGGAGAAGAGTATTAGGAAATGCATCTTTCAACAACTTGATAACCATGTTAAAGGATTTAACACTCCAACCACCAACTGTCTTGATATGAAGCAACTTTACGATAAATGATAGCTTTGAGAACTTTAGGCACGATGGATAGAGTGGACGACGTGCATCTTCTAACAAGTCAGCAAAGTTGGCACCTGGACCCCCTTCTGATACACCATGAGTAGGTCTTTGAACGCTGTCTGAGTGGTCCATAGAGGCTCCATGCTGAATGTCATCCAGCATCTCATCCATATCATCAATGTAGCCATCATTCAAGCTTGTCTCATCACCAGAATTTGAGGAACTAACACCCAATACTTCATCCTCACCGTGGAATATCCAGGCCTTATAAGAAGGATCAATCCCTATGATAAATAAATGGTCTTCGACCACATTTATTGGTTGGAAGAACATATTACGGCATCTACGACACGGACACCTAATGTCAACTCCTCCGGGTGCATGTTCCCGAGCCATAGCGATGAACTGGTTAACCCCCGATGCATATTCGTTAGACACAAATCTATCTTCAATATCCATCCACGTCTTGTCCATCTAGATATGATGCCACAAATGAAAGTGTGAAATGTAATCTCTATTGATGAATGTACAAAGTTCGAAACAAATAGCAAAATAACGAAAGACAAAATAAAAACAATTAAGCAAGTTGTTATTCTACTTGCTTAAGCCTATATCTATTTAATAAAAAAAAAAACCTGGATAACGAAATGGAAAGACTTCACTCAAGGACTATAATGACAGTTGTTGTCCGGGACTCTCCCCTATAATTTGGATATTTCATGTTGATATAGGACCAATATCAACATGGTATACATTGTAAGGACAAAGTAAAGAATATAGTGTACAGTGTAGGATATCTTAGATGGTTCAGGAAATGGCCTAGCCATAGCCAAGCTTCCAAGTTTGGCTAGAATATTAACTTTTGACTATACCAAATGACTTTTAGCTAGGTGAGTCCACATTGGACTAGTCATATTAAAGTGAAAATAAGAATATAATATTATATAGTTTAATAATATTTTATTGCATTTTGAAATTGTATATTTTGGCTGGAACACTTCATAAATAAGTAGAAAAAAGCAAAATATCTGCCCCAAGAAAGATCTAACACAATGTGAAAATTTTAACAGGTTCCAGCTAAATTTTAACGCATTTAGCGCATACAAACAGTCTACAAATATGCAGAAAAATAGTATAGAAATAAAAGTCATCATAAATAAGATAAACTTGTTGTTCTGTTTTGCTGATCTAGTATGCAAAGTGCCCAAACTGGTATGCATGTGTTCTGTTTTGCAAAGAAAAACACCTGCTAACATTTTATTCTGATCTGGTATGCATGTGCTCTAGTTTTGGGTGTGCTCACATGAGAGGTAGACAAACAGACATTCAAAAGAGCCCAATGGCTTGAAACTTTATAAGGCAGGCATTTATTACTAAATTATATACATCACAACCCAAAAACAATTTACAAAGTACTTCAGGTATGCCTAAATTTTCAGGTTAGTAGTGTTCACCAAATACTATTAGTTTGTATCTTTTCTTAGCCTTTTCTCACAAACACGATAAACCA
This sequence comes from Juglans regia, assembly GCF_001411555.2. Classification (NCBI taxonomy): domain Eukaryota; kingdom Viridiplantae; phylum Streptophyta; class Magnoliopsida; order Fagales; family Juglandaceae; genus Juglans; species Juglans regia. Next base: position 16,378,579 of record NC_049909.1, read on the forward strand.
AATTATTTATACATAAAAAGTAATCTAAACACAAATTATTTATATATACAGATTAGGATACCTTGGATTCAAAGGTCTTCAACAAAATAAATGAAACAAACAATTTAGTTTAATAAAAGATTGGGTCTAAGTCGAAAATTTTGAGATAACATATGATGACTTCAGAAATTTTATTTTTACAACTAAAAACACTACACAGCTGTATAAAAATGATTGATTTACGGAAACAACACAGTTGTATAAAAATGAAACTACAGTTGTACTATTTCCCACATATATTGTTAGTGCTATTTGTTACTGCTATTTCCCACTCGGGCAGGGCTTCGATAAGTAGTTCTTACTCCTTGGAGGCAAGTGGTATCGATAAAAGTAGAGCTACTAAATGCAAGTTGTGGAGGAAAGCTTCAAACAAAGTTCTGATCGAACTAAACTGCTTAATCAAACAAAACAAAACAGGGTTGCATTATAAACTCCACATCTAAAAACTAAAATACCATATGATTCCCCAACCCAACTATATCATTGTATAAAGGTAAGAAAAACTAAAAGATGGGAGTAAACACAATCCCTGTCATTTTGCTGTGAGTATCGACAACTTCACAGCATAATGTTTCTCTATTTTGCCTTGGGAGCAATGTCTAAATAACAAACCACGTCAGTGAAAGATACACTAAATTTAATAGGAATTTAGTCCAACTTCAACAACTAGACCATAAAATTATATGATGCCAGTTTGTGAAAAATTTTCCCAGTACCTTTAAAAAACAATATTCTGACTTGTAAAGACTAAACCACCAGAGAGTTAACTCTAAACCAAATGCAGCCAGAAAATGTAAAAACAAATTGTTCTTTTCAACCAAATGCAGCCAGAAAATCTACAAACAAATTGTTCATTTCACTTGGTATTTTCCCATCCAACAAATGTCCATTACATGCAATTAATAGAGTTGTCAAACAGAGGAGGATAATGGTTCTTTTAATTGAAATAAGCACATTCAATTGACGTTCATGGGATGTTCAACTATGTCTATGACTAAATTTCAGGTAACCAAAATAAAAAATATAACATTTAATAATCGTATATTATTAAACTAACAGATTGCATGAACTATCTACTAAGGAAATAAATAGGGAAACAATAAAACTTGAGAGTAAATGATTGGGCTGACCTTGCTGGATTCGCCCTAGATCCCTACGGTATAGGAATATAGTTCAATCGATATCAAGCACTAATTAGTGTCGAGGATCGCAACTCGCAAGCTCGCCACATAAATTCTTCATCCACAATTGATTCTCGTGTGTGAGGATGGCCTGAGTTGTAGAAATTGTTGTCGATTTCAACAATCAACTAAGTCGGCTAGCTAAAGTTTGGGATGGATTTCGGCACAGATGGTGACTGAGAATGGGAGAGAGGGTTTTATCGGTGTAGGTTTTTGAACAAAACCCAATATGGAGAATCGTGGTGGCTGTTACGAGAAGGTGGTGGTAAACTGTGGAGGTCAACTGGTTAGGGCATGGGTTTTCTAGAATCTCGCGGGAGGAGATCTTTCGCGAGAAGGAGAAGAGGCAGAGGGAGAGGAAAGAGAAAAATGTGGGTATAATTACAACATAAAGTTTATTGCAGCGACAATAGCTGCCCCAATAAACTTGTTGACAACTTAATTAGCAAGCGTCTAACTATTACTGCCGCGGAAGACTAAAACGCGTTGTAATATATCAATTATGTCCATAGCTTTTACGGTCACACTAATTTTTGCCGGAAAAAGATACTTTTTGTGGCCAAATTCTGAGACGTCGCAAGTTTAGTGTCTCAACAGGACAAGCAGCCTTTTTGCCGCCAGATTTTTGTTGCCGGAAAAAAAAGTGGCCGCAAAAGCCACTTTTTGTTGTAGTGACAGAACTCTTTCTATTTATTATCATTATCGTGGATTCGTAGTCATGTTTAAATTAATTAACCATGCACATGGAAAGAAAAACAAGGCAGTATCATCCAACCAAAGAGAAGAAAAGAAGGCGAATTATACATAGATCAGGCCGTCACTCACGGTTTTGAATTTGGAATATTTGAAATGACGATATCATGCATGCATGCAAATAAAAAGAATTACCTGTCAACTTCTATCGATTGGTAATTAATAAATAGTACTCTCTCTCTCTCTCTCTCCTCTCTCTCTCTCATTTGAATTCAAAAGTGAAAAAGTGCATGCATGGGATCCTGTACTTTTGGAGAGAAGCTGCATGCATGGAAGTATTAAATTAATAATTTTAAGGAAATCTTAATTTGATGTTTTATACCCGCATTAATATTGAATATAAATAAATAACAAAGAAATCATGAAAATATCAAACTCTATGGATCTATTAATAATATTAAAAAATTTAATTTGATTGTGAATGAATTAAGTATTAAATTAATAATTCAGAGTACTGTCTAATTCTAATGGTTATATAATTATAACCACAAACTAACCCTCGATATATATATATATATATATATATATATATATTTATATACACTTAAATAGCTTAATTAATTTGCATGCTGACTATCAAGGAAAACCCTAGAGTTGTTTTATTTAATTATAAGTCTAGTATAAACCCACAATATTAGGAATCTAATCATGTGTCATGTGGGTCATCGAAAATGATACTCTTTCATAAAGTTCACAGCCATCATGAATTGCAAAAGGGATCGAGGTAGTGAAATGCTTGAATTGGGGACAAGTTATTTAATTTGCCTACTTCTTTCAAACTTGCAACACAAACAGCTAGCTAGTTGTTGCTCTCTCACAAATAATGACAATATATGTCCGCATATATTGTTTTTCAAGCTGTCATCGATCCCTAGCTTGTTAATTATCTTGCTTATGGTTCACCATTTCTGAAGTACTGTATTAACTTCAAACAAATTAACATAAAACACCTCACTGCCATGACCAGCTATAACTCATAGAGCACACAAAAGGCCCAATCCAATGAGTCTAACGAAGAATTGGTATGGCCTAGACCTACTCTTCCTAATTTACAGTTTGAAAAAAGATTTTTTCAAACCCAATTTTCCGTTTCTACTGATAAATTGTATGAATGGAATATTGATGGACTCTCTAAATAAGAAATTTTCAATACCTTGAATAAAATGTTCATGGTTGCAAATGACTATGTTAATAACAACAGTCTTAGTCAAACTGAGACCATTGATCTATTATACTACATGATTTTCTAGTATGCTTCAACATTGGTGGGATAAACATCTCCCAAGAGAAGCAAAAGAAACTATTCAGAATGCAGTTAAGCATGATGATGATGTTTTACCTATTTTTTATACTACCATAGGAAAGGGGTATCCCTGATGATGTTAATACTTTGATCTATACTATCTTTAAACATTTTGTTGAAACTTCCTCCAACATTACTAATCATCTTAGTGATTATTTGAATAATTTGAGATGTTGTCAAATGTCTGATTATAGATGGTATCAAGATGTTTTTGTTTCTGGAGTTATGCTTGGGGATGATAGTCACAAACCCTACTGGAGAGAAAAGTTCATTGATGGATTACCACATTTATTTGCTTGCAAAGTTAAGGATAAGCTTACTGATATCTCGGGACTTCTTGATTATGATGATTACACTTATGATAATATTATCAGTACAATTAAGAAGCTTGGTATTAGTATGTGTAATGATTAAAAAATGCTTTGTCAACATATTAAGAATAGTAAGAAAGTCAAATATGAAATGGGTAATTTCTGTGAACAATTTGACATTCCTCCTAACTATTGCTCCTTCTAGACAGAAGCACTAGTGTTTTGATAAATCTAGTAATTACAAAACTCACGCTAAGAAAAATTATACTAAGCGTGATGAATTTTATAAGAAACGTATTTCTTCTAATAAGAAAAAACCTTTTTATAAGGAAAATACTTCCAAAAAGCCTCTTATTATTAAACCCATTTATGATAAGATTGATAAGATCAAATTGATCTATTATTTAGCCTACATCTTGAATATCGTCACTGAAGAAAAATGGAGAACTATATATATATATATATATATATATATATATATATAATAGACCTCATATCCATACTCCCTTGTAAGTTGGATAAAGACCTCTTGTTTATGCGAACTCCAAAACTTAAAAGTGGGAGAGAGAACTTGAGATAAATTTCCTGAATTCCATAACCAAGATTATTGAATGCCCAAGAATGGTGAACCAAAAGGCTTATTATGATATATATGATCGTGATTATAATATTTGAGAAATTATTTGTATAAATTTTAAATAGACAAACCTCATATAGGCCATTATAAAAAAAATGGATCTCACCTTAAAAAAAGTGTAAAAGAAACTATTCCTTATTAGTGGAATCGGCCACTTTTTTACATAAGACTTATATAAGATTTGTCTCTTTGAAGTTTGTATCTAGCATTACTCTTATAATATATATAATACTAATTATAAATTAAACACACACACAGAGAAAAAAATATCATGTACTGCTAGTCATAGGGACAGAACGCAAGCAAATTGAGCGGCCTGGAATGTATCTTGATATGGTTCCTATCGTAGCTCATCTATTGGGCAAGCAAAAAAATATCTACGTCCCATGCAGGCTCGTGCATGGCTGCATGCCAGCTTAATTCTGAGATTACGTAGGATCTAGCTGGGAAATTTCGTGTTGATGCACACAAAGTTATGTACGTAGATGCATGCATCCCTTCTTAAAAATATCTCCCATTAACTTTAAAGATATTTCTACTGATGGCTGATTTCTTCATAATTCTTTAATCTTGGAAGTTTCTGAAGTACTGATATTTTGAGAATATAGGATTCTCCAATCTCGCAGAATGCGCGCTTCAGCATATATATAAAGTTTATCCACAACATTACATATTTTCATCAATTTTAAATAACTAGTAAGTCTTTTAGAATAAAAACAATTAAGAGTTCATCTTGGCATTCAATATGTCCAGCATATAATGGTGCACTACTATAATAACTTCTTATTGATAATGGATTTCACTGTCATAACTTTTACAAATTGGCATCACTATATTATATATATATTTATATATATATATATATATATATATATATATAATATCCCAACAATTTTTTCTCAACCTTTGAATAAGTTGATTAAATTCCTAGCATTCAAAACCTGTTGAAATTTTGTTGTAAACATTGGCAAAGAAGAATATCAACGATTTCCATAACTTCATTTATAAATTTAAAATAAGTATTAATTCATATGATGCTATCGCATTATTAGTTGATGAAGCATCCCGGCCACATTGATTATATCATGAGTTTCTATTACCAATAATACTTTTATGAATCGAGCAAGCGGGACCAAACATTTTTATTAAGCTATAAATTGACAAAAAAAAAATAGTAGAACCCAACCCAACCCAACTGTGTTAGAGCACCGAATTACAAATAACATAGGACTTAAAAATAAAACAACTGAACCAAATGAAGCCAAAGGATAGTTTGGAATTAACTCCCCAACCTCCAAATACCTACTGCAGATGTGGTAGTTCCAGCAATATATCATATATGTATTATCTCAAAAAAAGAACGTACCTGTGTAGCATGGGAAATATTTTACTAGTCTCAAACTCTTCAAAATTCAATTCTGGGTTTTCCTGTACTTTCCTTCTGATTCCCACATCCTCGATCAAATTTTATGTATATGTCTTTATTTCCAACCTCAATAAATAATGAATTTCATGGCATTTCAGCAAGTATTTTGAAAAAATCTTCTAACCAGAAAATCATGTGCTTGAAACAAATGGCAAAAACCATTAAGAACCCAAAAGTCACTTGGTCAAGAAATACAAGACAACTAGCCAATCACAGCAATCCCATGATAATAAAAATATCTAATTTAATAAAAAATCAATAACTGATACAAAATCAAAATAAAAACAACCCTTGTCATAAATGCACTTCATATGAAAAAAACAAATTGCACTTATATTTTCATAAGTACTAAGATCCTATTAGAAAGCCCATAAGAACATAACCCAAGTAGATGGGATTCGTTCAAGATAAATGAATGGGAAAAGCAAACATATGTACAAAACCTGTCCAATTAAGACCCAACATTATTATCATGCTTTTTAACTCCACTACAACTCCAATATCATTTAATTCCAACACTTCAACACAATCCATCTCCATCCAAAGATCATACATTAACACCAAACATCTCAATACAATGCATTTATGTAGCATTTAACAAAGTCAAGCATAATTATGCAATTACAGACCATTTCTACACTCATTGGACAAATACTAATGTAATCAATGAGTAAATATTGAATGTGTCCATTACATAACTATGATACAAATATGAAATTACTCTTGAAACCCATGAACCTACTATTACTAAATCCACAGTCCACTTAAACTCAACATACAACAAACTAACACAATCACATAGCTTCACAATCTCAACCATGGCCTCCCTTGATTCAGGAAATCCAACACCACAACACAACTACACACTTAATCCCATCACTTCACAAATACCATTCACAATCAATAAGCCTATCAACAATGAATAGAACACACACATTCAATCCATCATCCAATTAAATTCAATATGTAACACGACACAAAATATACATACTAAATCCATAGTCCATTTAAACTCCACACACAAAAAACTAACACAACCCCATATCTCAAAATCCCCATGCTCCACCTACAACTCCATTTCAACCCCAACCGTCACAATCACTATATTCAGTCAACATGCCCATTTCAAAACTTTACAACACGCATATTCAATTTATCATCCATTTAAACTCAATGTACAACAAAGCCAAATAATCACATAGCTTCACGAATTTCAAATCGATACTATAATCATGATTCACAATTTCAAAATCTCCACAATCTCAACCAAGCATACATACACACCATACCCCTTTATCACTTGACATAAGCTAAACCAACACAATCATATAGCTCCAAAATATCACAACCTTCACATCACTATTCTTAGTTCATTGAAACTAATACATTCAATATATATATAAATATGCTCATCTCATTTATACACCAATCCTAAACACAATCATAAAGATTTATAAACTTTATTCATGGCTCAATACAATTCCAACCAAGTATAACACAACTTGCCTATGTTCAAGCATTCAAATACAATATCATTTAATCAAGTGTAATTATTAATCTAAGAGATAGGGAAATATGGGTTATACCAAAATTTAGGAGTAGGCTAGAGGTGGAACCAGAGGCTGCGTGGGCGAGGAGAGAAAATGTTGCTATTGAAATAGAGGGCCTCTCATCCGTGGAAGAGAGGAGGTGAAATGGCGTGGCACATGGTGGCTGGTGGTGGCTTCCACTAGTGTGTCCGAGTTACAAAAGGGAGGGGCTCCACCTTGGGGCATCTCCACGAGGGATCACGGCTTCGTGGTTTGTGGATGAAGGAGACGTTAGGGCTAGGCGCCACTAGATGGTTCTGTGCTACAGGCAACGGCTGGGTACGGAGGAGATGGAAGCTTCAGTGAGGAAGGGGGCATGTGATGGTGGCTTGCGGGTGATGTTCAACACAAAGGGGCTTGATTGTGGTGTTGTGTGGTGGTGGTTGGCCGTGGCTGGCGTGTTCGTGGTGGCTGATGGCGTGGGTGGCGGGTGAGAGATGGGAAAAACAGAGGGAGAAATTAAGAGAGAGAGAGAGAGAGAGAGAGAGAGAGAGAGAGAGAGGGTGGTCAAAGACTTACCGACATGACGAAACTACTATCGAAGACAGCAGGGACTACGACGACACAAAGGCAGAGAGAGAGAGAGAGAGAGAGAGAGAGAGAGAGAGACGTGGGTGGGGGGGTTCATACCATATAGGTATCGAGGGGAGAAAAAAGAAAAAAGGGAAAATTATTTAGTACGTTTTGAATTTTCCGTCTATTTTCGTTTTAATGGCATTTTGCGGCAATGGAATTTCGTTGCTAATAATTCAATAGTCACTGCAAATAATCAAATATCCTCAAAATATTTAGCGGCAACTTAATGTCGCTATGAAGGATAGGTTTATTGGCGGAAACTATTTGCGGCGATATCATTTTCGTCGCAAAAGTAAATGAATCATAAAAATTAGCTTTTTGAGACAAAATTTATTTCAGTGCAAATAATTCATCGCAAAAAGTTACTATTTGCTACCAAATAAAACATGCGAGAAAAAATTATGTCCCAAAATTCACTATTTGTTGGCGAAACTATTTGCGGCAATATCATTCTCGCCGCAAAAAGTAAGTACTAGCGGCACTTTTTTATTAGTAAAAAATGAATCATAAAAATTAACTTTTTGCGACAAAATTTCTTTCAGTGCAAATAATTCATCGCAAAAGGTAACTATTGGCTACCAAATATAACTTGCGAGAAAAAATTCTGTCCCAAAAACTACTATTTATTGTAGTGATATTTTGATTTATAAAATTTAAATTTTAAGGTTTATCTTCTAAAATAAAATAAAATTATGCCGTCATATATTAGAGTTATTCTGTCAATTACAAATATGAGATGACAAACGCCACTACAAGAAATCGGGCCTTTTCCAGCGATTTTAAAATCGTCGCAAAAAAAAATCGTTGTAAATAGACTCTATTTCCGGCGATTTTCAAGTCGCCGCACAATTTCCTCTGTGAAATTGGGAAATGGAGAAAAATCATTTTGGCTTGACTTTTTGCAGCGACTTGTTTATCTTTAGCGGCAAATTTTTTCGCCGCAAAAAAATTTTTTTGCACTGTAGCGTGTTAGTTTTCCGTCGAAATGAAAAAATCGCTGTAATTAATGGTGTTTACAGCGACAATTGTCGCCGTAACAAAATATGCTGCAAGTAAAACTTATTTGCGGCGAATAAAAATCGCCGAAAAAGGCAGATAAAATTTAAATCAAGCGGGTTAGGTTTTTCCCTCATTTGTTTCCCTCGCCGAACTCTCCCCGCCCCCTGCCCCCCTCTCCCCACATTCTTCTCCTTCAAGCCTCCGCCACGCACAGCCGTCACCGACGACCCCATCACGCCACCGCCACCTCACCTCGACAGCCAACCCTTCCTTTTCCCCCAGCCCCCGCGCCGATCTCTTGCCTTTTCCCCAAATGTAGCCTCACCTCTCTCTCTCGGATTTCTCTATATCGCCGCCGCTGGGGGCGCCGTTCGCCACCACCCACATCTCGGAGCCGTCGACAGTCCTCCGTTGGAGCCCCCTTCTCGTCCACGCCTAGCCGAGCAGCCCGTGGCCCTCCCTCTCTCCCTTGCTCTGTTCGCAACCCACGACCACCAGCTGTCCTCAGCGCTGCCGTGCTCCTCCCGAGCCACCACTCCACGCCAAGCTACCACCACGACCACCCCTGGTATGGGTTTTCAAGTTAATCTCCAAGTTAATCATGATAACGTGCTTCGACCTTGAAAGGTTAAGCGTGAAACATGAATAGTACTATATTATTTTCCTTTTAGATTTTTCCATAGATCTAAGAACAAATGCATGTGCATGTTTGTACTTATGTGTTTTTGTGTGGGTATATTGAAGCATCTCACCTGTTATTAGCCGAGAGTCATGAAATGTTAAATCCCATTTTATATTGAATGCATTTTAGTTATGACATATAACTGTATGTATATTAGGTTAAAGAGATTTCTATACATGCATTTAAAGGATACATGCTAGGTGATCTGTGAAAAAAAAAAATGATACCATTGCTTACAAGAGGAGAATAAAATAAGTTTTCTTATTAACACTTGGGGGCTTTTGTTGCTTTTTCTGAGTGAACATAAGAAATCATTGTATTGAGCAGATTTGAGCTAATGGGATATCTAGAGCAATCATTTTACAGTTTGATTGATGATAATTGGAGGCAAACTGTTCGATTGATGATAAACAAGACCATGATTTCCATTTGCTCTCATAATACTGTAAGTTTATTTCACGTGAAAATGATGATATATGGAATAATTTGGCAGGATTGCAAAAGGATCCAAGTGAGTTTCATTCAAGAGCTTGATGTACATGACATGACTACCCCAGGAATTTGGTCCCCAACCTAGACCTCCCAAAACGTCTAATTTTCTTTTTTGTTTTTGGTAAATTTAGATCAGTTCAGATAGCTAGGCAATTGGAAAATAATAAGTTGGCCGATATATACCATGTACATGTAATCTTTAGTACTTCAATGCATACATGCTACTTCCTGGCTTCTAGTTTCAGCCCGGTTCAAGTGTATATATTGAGCGATAAAAAATAGACATACTTTAAGATAGAGATCATACACGTAAAGTATAAGGTCTCACAATTTAATAATACATGGAGTAATCTAATTACTTTAAAAGGCAAAGAATGGGAACCAATTTAGTAATTAATTACCCTTATAATGAAATGAAATAGTACTTTATGAACTAAATTAGTATACCTTGAAAAGCTGGGACACGAAAAGCTGCCTTTTGTGGGTTTTATCTTTTGTTAATTAGATTTCTGTTGAGGAAACATGACTTCTTCCCCATATGCTCTTCTCCTGGTGAGGGCAAGACAATGGTCTATGCTGTACTTAAATCCTAGTTACATAAAGAAAATGGGAAATTTAAAATGATTATTTTACATTAATTGTGAACATTTTCACAAGGATTAATATTGTGGAAGAAAAACCAATTGATGGTTTGTAGCTAGGAGATCCTTAAAACGATTAATTTTCTTGTTAATGCTCCTTGACTAATTAGGTAGACATCCATTTCTAGAACACGACGTAGGACAGACATACAACCTGCATTAATTGCTTATTAGTTAATTGTTGGGATGCTATTATTAACTGTGCCAACCTTGTTGTGCAATCCTCATAACTTCTTTCAAGACTTCAGTTCTCTAAGGTGTCATCTATGGGCCAGTGTTAGTTTAGAAAAGTTACCGGACAGTAAAAGAGGAAAATATTCACATGTTCATTGTTGTACCAAGGATTTCATTACACGGTCAACAAAATCTGGAACTTCTACATCTCCTGCTCATTTGTCTGTAAGTTAGTGTTTTCACATGTTCATTGTTGTACCAAGACTCCTAGAGTACTTAAATGTCTTCTGTTTCAAACTTTGGTGCAACTTAGTACACAAGATTTATGTATGTAAATAATATTTCTTGATGAATATACTGATTGATGTTTGTGAAACTGCATCTTAATGGGTAGAATTCATTGTTAGAGAGTGAGAACCTCCGATGGTGGTGGCGTAGAACGGAGAGTCTTGTAGAGCTCTGTTTGACATGCATCTTTCTATTTACAGATAAATGAGAGGCGGGTACACAAAAGCTAAAGACTTTATAGGTGTACAAAATCATCAAGTTGAGATGATAATATATCTTCTGGTTCCCCAGTTTTGGCTGTGTTTAGTCTTTGTTATAGAGGGCTGATGACTATGGCTAAGAAGTAAGGGGTGCTCTTGCAGAAATTCTTTTCTCCATTATAGTTTATTAGTTTACATTGACCAATATCTCCAATTATCCAAGAAGAAATTCTCATTAGTTTTATATATATAATAGTCTGTCCAAGTTTCTGAAGGGGATCTATGAGCTTGCTTGTTTCATATCCATGGGGTTGGCCTAACCAGTATACTCCTAATGGCATCATGGATCGAGGGGTACCCTTGGGGCCATGGGGTTGGCCTAACCAGTATACTCCTAATGGCATCATGGATCGAGTGGCCTTGCCACCCCACCAACATTTTTTTTTTTATGTTAATTGCCTTAAGAACCTACTACAATGTCCTAGTGCTGACCAATTTGGATCCCAAGGTCTTGGCACATTGATGTATGCAGGAACAGGGATAGTTAAGGGAAGCAATCCATCTTTAGAGTGGGATGAACTGGAACTCAAGATCTCTCAGGTATGTTTATGGGTGTCATGTGTAGAACACTAGCAACGTTAATAGCAAATCCCTTTGCATCAATCATCAGCATTTTTAAAGACATTTTTTAATGCTATTTTAATATGTCCTGATATGTTATGTAGTTCACCAAATTGCTTAAAATTGGAGTGCCTCAGCTTGAACAGTTGACGACAGGAGTATAAATTGAAAGGTTAGTGATTCTCAACATGCCATTGATTGCAGCAGCTGTTGATGATAAAGAACATACACACACTATTCCTATGAGGTGTTTATTCTATTCACTGTAGTGTAACCATTAGTTCATAAATTCGTGTTTTACAATATCATGCATTGCAGTAGAGACATTATCCTAGAATGCAAGATGCAAGTTCTGCTAATTATTTTGTTCAAAACATTAAATTCACCAAAGCTTAAGATATTGCTTAATCATTTCCATCATCTTTATATATAACACCAAGTACACAATGATTTTGATAAATTTAAGATACATATTTTCATATTTTTTTCCTTTTCTTTTTCTGTTGGAGGATTAGGGTAAAAAGCCAGTGTTAGCATTTAGGAAGTCACCTGGGCTGTATACTTGTGAATAGGATTCCAGCAAGTGCTGGTATTGGGATTTGTTGCTTGTTTGTATATTCTGAAGCCATTATTTTACATGTACAATTTTGTGTTTGGAATAGCTTGATTTTGATCTGGTGCCTGAAAAAATGTCACTAGATTCACCAATTTCTGGAAACGAACTTGCTTGTTTGATTTTGTTGGATGTTTCATCTTATAACTTAAAAAGGTTTCTCCCTATCATTGTTCTCCCGTTCATCTCATTTGAGGCATTCTTCTCCTTTTTAAGGCATGTTTTGTGAATTTTTTTTTTTAATTTTCTGAAACACTAAATTTATTGCGGCGACATTAAATCGCCGCAAATAATATTTTGCGGCGAACCCTACCCGCTGGAAATACTTAATGACGACGATAATCTAAAATCGCTAGGAAAAAATAATGCTTATTTGTGGCGATTTATTAACTTTTTGTGACGGTTAATATCGCTGCAAATGACTTTTTTTCAACGATTTTAATGGTAAATGAAAAGGCCATTTCTGTCGATTTTTTAAACATTTGCGACAGGCTAAAATCGCCGGAATTATTAGTTTTCCTGACGATTTTTTAAAATCGCCGCAATCGATTTTTTAACTTTTTGTGACGGCGATTTTTTAAAATCGCCGGAATTATAAATCGCTGCGAACTCGCAGCGATTTATAAATCGCCGCAAATTATTAAATGCAGCGAAACTTGCATGTATTTGCGACGATTTTTAGCACTGCAAAAGACCCGATTTCTTGTAGTGACCTTAGGTCCTTCCAGATGCATTTGCATATCCTAAAAGCATCAAAGAATAAACCATTTCCCTAGATGTTAAATGCCACAAATGATGCCAAGATCAAGATAACACAAAATGAGAAAGCAGCATGAATTCATGCGTAGCACCAAGACATGATGTGCATGCAAGTACTTGTAGTGGTATATATAATGCTTTCTTGGCGAGATTAAAAAGCGATAATGCAGCAGCGCATCATTTTTTAATATTCACTACAAGAAAACTGTTAAGATATATAATAAATAATAAAATCTACATTTTCCTATCAGCTTAAACTTTTGGAATAAGTGATGATTACACATAGTATCAGAGCAGTTCGAATTCTGACTATACACTCTATCCCATTTAATTAAATATTCCATGTGTTGGATCACCTATTGAGGGGAAGTCTGGCCCATACGTGAGAGAGAGTGTTAAGATATATAATAAATAATAAAATCTATCTCTTCCTATCTGTTTAAGCTTTTGGGATAAGTGGTGATTACACAAAAACTGCTTATTTATGACCAGCTATTTCCTGTAAAAATGACTACTTTTTGCTCAAATGAGTGTTTTCGTCACAAATAATCATTATCGTTACAAATAATCGGTCGTAAATACTCGTTTTTGTAGTGATTAATGGAATGCCTTTCCTTCAGGTTTCAGTTTAAATCAAATAAATAAATCCATAAAAATAATGGCTTCCATCATAAACTAATTTTCTCATACGCTCCCAAAACTCTCTTATAATTGATTCATGTATTCTCTTACATGTAACTCATGCCTATGCAGACAAATAGATAACTGGATTCTGCCACCAGATATTCAACAGTACTCTGCACTAGGAAATGCAGACCCTATTGATTTGCCTCCAAGACGATAGCACTTGATACTAACGGGGATATCATGGAACCAACTGAATATGATTGTCCTCTCCACCCATATAGAAAAATAGGGTATATAATGCGATTTCAAATTCTGGGCTCATTCCAACCAAAGTGCTTGATACGGATTTGAGAACCCCATTCCATTCAAACTCATCATGAATCATGTAAGCAACTGGGTGTCGGAGTCTGGCTACAGGTTAGAATAGGTAACAGAAAAAATTGTTAAACAATTTATGTCCCCATGATTTCCAATTTTTCTATCGAGATCTGTTCCCAACCCATGATTGTAAGTGTGAGCTACTTCTATTTCTGACAATTTCCTGGATAACTTACCAGTCACCTCTAGCTTGAGATCGAGTCTCCTATGGAAGTAGTTTACAATTAGATTCTTAATTTTTCTCAAGTCTGACATCTGGAGGGTACGTAATGTCATTGTTTGTAGTATATATTCTATATCATGAGGGCGATTATTTAACTTCTTATTGATCTGGATGTTAATATATCAGCTAAAGAAGAAACCCAAGTTCTAGGTCTATTATATTTATAATGAAAACCTGGTTCCACCTTTCATCTTCTCTCTTTTCTTAGCTTCTATATATAATCTTCAACTATAATTTGCACCTATTTATGATGCATGCTTAATTTTGTTTGGAAAAATGGGTTAACAATATTGCATTTCGATCAATTTGAATTGAAATTTCCAGAGATCAAAACAGTACGTACTTGGATCTCACCTGCCTCAAAGAATGAAATGGAAAATTTAGACAACATAATAAAGCTTGAGCTTTTGATTCCAGAGGTGTATTTTTTTTTACAAGTAAAATAATAATTTATTAATATGAGTAAATAGGCATTGCCAAAGTACATATGAGGTACTATACAAACAAAATATATATGCACCTAGCTAGTTACATGATTCCAGAGATGCATGTAAATCTAAACAGTTTAGATCACCTTGCTATATATTGAGAAAGCAGCTTAATTAGTTGTAGGTTGTAGCCACGAGAAAGCAACACAGTTCACTGCCTTGAAAAAATGTTGGCCCCAAAATTTTCCAACATTAGCGTATTGCAGATCTCTTTAACCTTCTCAGATCCAGTCTGTTTTTCTTTTTTCTCTGCAGTACCATAGTACACTAACCTGTGGATTGTTATAAATGAAAACACACATGCTCTTTAAACAAGAACAACCTCTATAACATCCTCCACAGTTTTGATCTCTTTGATGAATCCCACGTAAAGGTTACTCCCACTGGAGCCACGCTTTAATAGCTTAGTGTCTCGACCACCTTCTGACATGATTTTTATGAAGTGAACTAGGTGCCTCCAATTCTCCCCTTCAAACAACTTCTTATTCATTCTTAAATATGTGAATGCGCACAATCCATTCCCAGAGTTCGACCTACTGGTCTCCAAAACTTGTCCATATGCTCTTGCATCATACCTCTCTAGAGCATTCTCCCCAGCAAGTTCTGTCCTAGCACTCCTAGTTGCCATCTTTACTTGCCGAACTAATCCTTCTGGTGAACTTTCTGCATTTCCGGCCTGTTCTCCATCTTTCATTTCCATGCAAGTGAAGTTAAATACAACTCCATGTTTGCCCATCATTCGTGCTATGGGAAGGTAACCATCTCTATGTCTAGTATTATAGTATCCAGCAGTTAGTTCAGGAGCATGTGACCTTGTTCTGTAATGCCAGTGGATTCCAGCTACTTTTGCAGAAAGTTTTGCTTCAGTTCCTTGAAATATTCCTCTTGCAGCAAGAAGGATTCTATCACCATGCTCTAATAGGTTTCCAGAATACCACTCGAGAAAGAACTCAGCATACTCGCTGTCCCATGTTCCATCCCTACGGAAAAATCCAGTATCCTCAGGAAATTGTTTATACTGGCCACAATCATGGGGTCCACTTGTTCCCCAGTCTCTCTTCCCTATTGCCTCTGCTGCTGCTTGAAGGGAAGTTCTCATATACTGCATGATATATATAGATGCTTGTGTTAGAATATAACAGAGTTTAATTGGGATATACATACAATTTCTTGAATTTCATGTCATTATCAGAAGCTATTGGAGTATGAACTTGTTCTTTTTCCTATTTTAAGTAAGTAACATTTACCTTGTCATAGCATTGAAATTCTCCAATTCCAGGAAACCTCCAAGTTCCATTGCTCTCTGGATAAGATGGATATCTGAGTTCCCCACAAGGACCCATTCCCACTTGAACTTCCTGAACAAATAAATGAATTTGAGTTCCTAATTAAACCGATGTCCCAAAAAGGACCAGAATTTTTAAAACTCTCTAAATAGTTTTATTTTTCTTTAATATAAAGCCATAATTTTTTTACTAATTATGTTTCTTTAAGTGAAGACAAACTCCGTCAAAACTTCATTCATTCATAAGATTCATGTTTGGATTCAAAAATACTACTCTTAACTCATTTCATCTCATCATTACAACTTTTTCAAACTTTCTAATAAAATACAATAAACAATTCAGTTTTTTTGAATTTTAAAATAAAAATAATATTAAAAAATAATATTATAATAATATTTTATTCAATCCAACCGAACTTTTCACTGACGTTCCCAATTTCCACGGAAATCTGAAACAAGTAATTTAATCGGTGTTCCTGGTTCATTAAATTTGGATCTTACACGAACAATGTGTATGATACTTGATGGAAAATAAAAATAGAAAAAGAAAGATTGGTATATGAAAATAGAGTAGTTTCTTATTTGTATATATGTTCTGGTGAAACTTGATGATAAAAAAGATGTAATATTTTTCTTTCCCAATACTGTTAATTAAAATCACTATTCAATTTACAAAATAATTAGTCCCAATAGGTATTAGTTTGTAAATATGTCTGTAAATGGATGCTTACCACAATAACGTCGCCCAAGAAATCTCTAAATCTGTCACGGAAACTCCTCATGTAGTCGCTGTAGACCTGAATGGGTGTTCTTCCTCTAAGAACAGGCAGTGAATCACACCCCAAGGATATGTACTCAGGATTCCTCCTGCCTGATCTGTCTGTGTACACAAGCTCAGGGTTCTTGCTGATTTCTTCTAGCGCCCATGGAGGTAGAGGAATGCTGCAAGATTCAAGATATATAAAAATGATCGATTATTAATTGAAATTAATTATATCTCCTGCATATGAGAGAATAAAAGACTACGGATCAAAAACCTTTCTCATCTACGGTGTCGGTTTAGTTATACAAAATCAAACTATCTCATCTCATATACTCATTATAAATTTTTTAAATTTTTACATAAAATATAATAACAATTCAATATTTTTAAATCTCAAAATAAAAAATATATTATAATAATATTTTATTTAACTTTTTACAAAATATCTTATCCCATTTTTATTATGTAATCAAACGAGATCAGGTGATGAAAATTGAAAATAAATCAAGAGTAACCATAAATATAAGCATTAATTAAATAGAAATCCAACGATAGATCCCAATTAAAAATTAGATCCTACCTGCAAGAGTCTCCAACATTTCCTCCACACTGATGAAAGGACATAACAACTTGGAGCTTCAAGCCATGCTTTTGAACCATCTGCACGAGCTCAGCATACCCTTCCCAGTTGTACCTCAGAGGTCCATCTTTCTCCACCAATCCCCACCATGCATCCACCATAACTCCTTCCACTCCTGCACTCTTCAGGGCCATCAAGCTAGCATTCATTGCTCGAGGCCTGTTCAGGTTCCCTCGCTGCGTTACTGTATCGAGCGGCAGCATCACAAACACAGGGACCCTTGCATCATTTTCCTTGGAATGCCCACCCGAGAGTGCTTGATGAAGCTGCTCTGGCTTCTCACTTCTCCGGTACCCTTCCAACATCGAGGGCTTCGACTTTGAGAATGAGAGCTGTGCTTCCTGCACTGAGTTTCTGATCACTCGGATACGGTATGACGGCTTGGTTTGAGCAAAGCAAGGTGCGGCAGAGAAGTACTCGCCGGGAGTTTTCTGGCTTTTGGTACTGTCTTTAAGATTGATAAAAGAAGGTGAGCAACGTAGTGTCGAAGTCATTAATCTTTTTTTGCCTTTCTTTGGTGGTGTTTTGAGAAATATTGGAGAGGAAAAAGAGAGATGTGAGGGATGGATGAATTGGTTACTGGCTGTGGCACTGTATTTATAGAAGCTAGCGAAACTCAGGTCACGTACGTCGCTTTTTCCAAACGTCACTTTCACCATACGCGTTTAATTTGTCAATCTGATCGACTTGAAAAATGAAAGGAATTAAGGAATTGCTTGGAAGGTTCATTTATTATTATTAATGGCACCATTAAAATATCATATATATTTAAAATATCATATATATATGTATGAAGATTTTGATTGAACATTATTTTAACTCATATCATTGTCATTATAATTTTTATAAATTTTTATATAAAATATAATAAAAAATTAATTTTTTAAAATTTTAAAATAATAATAATATTAAAAAAAATAATATTTTATTCAATTTTCAACTTTCATCTCAACTAATTTCATCTCATCTACGAAAACAAATGAGACTTTAAAACTATTTCATAGAATTTTTATTTTTTGAAAGATTAATGAGACAAAAGATATAGATATATATAGCCAAAAGATATATATATATATATATATATATATATATATATGTAGACGAATAAGAATTGATTACTCATTACATATTCAAAAAATCGTTGATATTCATGCTATAATATCATTGAATTTGCCTTTGATTATGAATATCTGCATGCTATATCATTGATATTCATTTCCAAACAGTTTTGAAATTTTGAGTGCTGTAGGTACCAATACTAAACACAATTGGTATATACTAGGTGCCTGGAACGTGTAAATTAAGGCCTTTTTTTTTTTGGACCCTCAAAGCATTCTTAAATATTTTCGAAACTTATCATAATTTATCTTTCAAACTTCACTTAAAAGATAAAATATTTTTTAATTTTAAATTTTAAATTTTTTTTATCTAATCATTACTTAACTATTATCCAAACTCAAAACTCAATATAATTTTTCTAAACTTTTAAATAAAACATAAAAAATAATATAACTTTTTTAAATTTTAAAATAAAAATAATATTTAAATAATTTTGTAACTTTATAATATTTTTAATTAATTTTTAATTTTTAATTTTTTAAAATTTAATAAAATATCTTAATTCAAATTAAATTATTATTATTTATAAATTACTTTATTAATATATACAAAATTATGAGATATT
Source organism: Juglans regia (assembly GCF_001411555.2). Classification (NCBI taxonomy): domain Eukaryota; kingdom Viridiplantae; phylum Streptophyta; class Magnoliopsida; order Fagales; family Juglandaceae; genus Juglans; species Juglans regia. The sequence continues at coordinate 16,397,951 of NC_049909.1, forward strand.
TCAAATAAGCCCATTACTAATCATAACCTAACAGGTGGATAAGTTAGGTGGATAAGTTGAAATATCTGAAGTGGTGCAAATTACTCTTGATATTTTGACTCAATTGCCATGTGGGACAAACTCTTGATATTTATGACTCAATTGCCTAGTAGCTGTACTTGTCCTGGTTTGAGAGATGTTTGTTTATGCGAAGTTAGTCAGACAATCCTGCAGTAAGAAAATAGCATATATAAATAAGGAAAACTCTACTTGACATCCACTGTTTGTTGCATTCATTTACACACATGATGTGTCCCGAGCCCCACCCCAACGCACGTTTTTGGTTTCATTTTAAATTTCTCCTTTCGTCTTCAACATTCGTTCCTCTCCCCCAACCTCTCGCGTTTTCCCGAGCCCCCCTCCCCCAAACACGAGATTGCCCTTTCGTCTTTAAGATTCGTGGCCATCGACCTCAGCCCTAAGCCACCACGACCCTTAGAGTCATCGAGCGAGCTCGCGGCCACCGACCTCAGCCCTAAGCCCCCTTGACCTCAAGCCCTAAGCCCAAACCTCAGAGCCATCGAGCTCGTGGCCACCGACCGACCTCAGCCCTAACCCACCAAGACCCCACCACGACACCATTTCGCCCCAAAGCCCCACCATACTACAAACTCGATTCCCTAGCCCTTGGTGTCATTTCAGTCCGTTTGGAGCATCTCTGTCCACCAACGAAGCCCTTGCCACCACGACCTCAACCCCAAGCCAGAAGGTCCCATCTTAGTCCACCGAAGCCGCCCTCAGTCCACCAACGAGGGTTAGCATACATTTTATTTCCCCTCTGTTTTAGCATACATTTTGTGTATACAGATTAAAAAATGTATACACAAAATTTATACTGTGTAGCATACATTTTATCACAAAATTTATACTGGGACCTTCTGACATTTTAGCATTCATTTTACTTTGACTGTGAAGGGTTAGCATACATTTTTTTTCCCTCTGTTTACTCCATATCTGTATCATCACTTAGTCGATTTTCATCACTTAGTAGATTTAGCATACATGTTTTCAAGTATAAATTTAATCTGCACTTAAAAATTAGAACAACTTAGTATAAATTTTTGAAGTATATAGAATAATGTATTTATCATCACTTAGTGGATTTTCAAGTATAAATTTAATCTACACTTAAAAATTGGTTGAATATTTAGCCTGGGACAGTTGCCTTTAGGATTTAAGATTCAAAGATTTGGTAGAACCATTATTTATATGCATTTTGTGATGATGTGGAACCTCACCAAGGAGCAGGACCTGTAGAGCTTTATTTAAGTACATTGAAGGTAACTATAAAAGAATTAGAAAAATCTATATATGAATCAGAACCTACACCATTTGTTTAAGTGCATTGAAGGTAGCTTCAAACCTATTGAAAATCACATCTATCTACTTTCTAGAAATCAGAACTCATTACTTATTAAAGAAAAATAAGAATTCATTGACAACAAATAAATTATGTTAGAGATCATGATTCTTATTTGTTTGCCTACCCAAACTATAATACGGTAAAACAAACTTTGATATTTGTCATATTTGCATATCAATTTGTTGATCAGCAGGGTGTATTTTATCATGTTAATTGTGGGAGTGCGCACTGTGTGCAGGGAGATGCGAGGTGTGAATTGTTCGTATGGGCAGATATACTTCATCTGCTAGAGGATAATTTTTGTGTAAGAGAGAATAAGGATGATGTACTATAGTGTGAGTATGATGTTCGGAAAAGAGAAGATAAACTAAGAGAGATGGGGAAGAATCTGAAAAGTGAAAAGTACAAATTGTTCTGTTTGTACTGGGTTCCTACATTTGTAATAGTGTTGGTTTGGTTCGGATGAATTCCATGTAAAAAGCACGTTGTATGGATTAGATTGGTAGCTCATGAATGGAAACAACTTGTTAACATCATGTTTTAATGAACATGTAATGAAAGAAGCTAAATCAACCTATGTAAGGTTTCATTGTAAAAATATGCACGAAGTCATCTGTATGGGTAGCTTCTGTGCAGTTTCATGAATGGAAACAACTATCTTTCCGTTGTTGGAAAATTGACTCTCAGATTAAAAATATGCTTACAGTAAAGTGGGTAGTTACCAAACATTAAAACATTTGAGCTATAGATATGTATTAATTAAGTGTATTTGGATCGCAGGATTTATGGTTGGCCACTGTGGTTGGTGATATTGTGTTTTATTTCCAGGATAGCATGGCATTTGAATGACTCTAATAGATATGGTGTTAGGGCCATGATTCAGCGTATGTTACGTGATTTAAAGAGAAAGAAAACCTCCATTAGAATTGGATGATTGATGCAGACTGCTCAATGTGCTCATGGTTGGTGTGGACAAGCGAAAACAAAGCACTATGAGCATTTATCTATATTACAAACAACTCAATAATAACTTCTCCCCTGTGAACAACGAAAGCTGATGATTCAAATAGGAAATACGTGCTATACCACGAATTCGAAAATCTTTTCTTTATTTCTGTAGTTTTTCTCATTCCTCCACCCGAATATACAATTAAGTTATAACCACAACTGATTACAAAAAAAAAAAAAAATGCAAAAAGAAGGAGTTACAACCATTAATACAACATGTCTCTCTTCTCCTTGGAAAAGAGAGAGCAGTCCCACCCTCCAAAATTTTAGAGAAACAGAAAGAGTTTCAAGAAGCACAAGCAGTTGCAACACTTGTGTGAAGCACAACAAGGGAGGCATAAGACCCATCCTGGATATTAATCAAAGTCTCATGCTTTCCTTTCTCCACAATTGCTTCTGCTCGCCGGACAATTGCAGTCCTCGTTCTCCTACTATAGTATCATAACCCTGCATTTTGCATCATGAAGAACAAATGTTTTAAGTGCCGAGTATTTGCAAATGCACCTTTGAGAAAAGAGTGCTCCAAGAATTGGTCGATCATTAAAGTTGGACCTAAGAAATAAATTTTGCAGCAATAAGAAACAAAATGATAGTACTTAGCATAAACCCTTTCATTTTCCCACTTCTGATTCTGCAACTTCCTTCTGATTGCCATTGCCTTCTGTGTTGCGTTGCATTTCAAGCAACTTTTGTTGATCCTCATCAATCTCTCGTGCATTTACTTCTTTTACATCTTTAGGCTTTTTGCTTGTAGATTGCCGATACATAACCCCACCAAGCATACAAATTAAAAGCTCCATTGTTCCCACAAATGTCGAATGCATGTCCCAAACAACCAAACTAATCACAACCGTTAATAGCTTGTCCGCTATCCCAAGAACAGTAAATCTTGTTACTGAAATGGCCCTCCGGCAAGAAAATCCAAAGAAAGAGATGGATAAACCAAACAAGCAAGATAACCCCACCGTTAAAACACCTGGAAAGAGTACCAATCTGACATGGAGAAGCAGCTCACTGTTGGTGAAGAGAGAAAGGTAGAATATAATTGTTGCAGGCGTGAATATATAGGTCAGGTATGTATGCTTTCCTCTAGAAATGAGTAATTCCCAATTTTACAATATAAATATATTCACATGATCCAACTATACCAACCAAAAATGAACATTGCTGAGTGGATTTGGTTTTTCACAACATCAATTGTCAAACTTCATTTAATTTCTCACTTGAAGAACTCAATGGCAAGTCTTATCTAATGGTAAATCTAACAAGAAAAAGAAAAGAAATTGATCAAATAAGCAGCGTTGTTGACTATCTACCAATGAAAAATCAAGGAAAAAAAAACAATTCAAAGAAAAAATAAAATTTAAAATAAAGAAAAGGCTAAAGCGAATAAAATTCCAATATTATGTTGAAAATTTTGAATCTCATATCAATATTAATGGCAATAACTTAAGAATCTTCTAATCAACACCACCAATTTTTTCCCAAAATACAATCACAAAGGAGAAAGCATCCATAATCTTGGCCATTAATCATATGTGGAGAACCAAGGAATGGCTCCAAAACATTTATAAGAGATATTCCAGATAAATTCACCTTTTGGATGAACATATATTTGCCACCCGAAGCAATATAAAAAAAAGCGAGATAATGCTAGACATTAAGAACTTCGGGGATTAGATGGGTATGCTGCTATGCTTTCCATGTTTCTCTCTCTATATCTCTCGGATTACTCGGATTACCCTCTTTTTCAAGAGGGATTTTAGAAAGAGAAACAATGAGAGATGCAGAAAACAAAGAAATAAAATAAGCAAAAAAGGGAAAACTAGCGGCAGGACTTCGAGTCGTGGACTAATATTTAAGCATTGTAAATCACTAAAAGAAGAAAAACAATGGAAATGCTATATAACAATTCTCTGAAAACTCAAGTAAATGAACATACAAAGGTATATTGAAGCCCAAAAAACTCAAATCAAATTAATAAAGAAAAAATAAAAAATAGCCATTGACGATAAGGGGGAGGGAGGAGAATCTCACATTTACAAATGCATTAATTTGAAATCAACCCAAGCATACATAAATAAGTATTACAGAGAGTGAATGAACGAGAAAATGCAACGGAAATAGAGAGAGAGAGAGAGAGATAGAGAGAGAGAGAGAGAGAGTTATTACAGAGGGGAGTGGCGGCGCTCGGGAGAAGTAGGAGCGTCGCGAGGTGGTGCTAAACAGAGAGACAATGTTGCGAGGTGGCGCTGGGAAGAGGAAGCCGACGTGGGTTCGTGGCGAGGAAGGAGGGTGGATTTCGCGGGATTCAAATCTGGTTTCGGGTTTGCTTCGTTCAACGAGCTCGCGGGAAGTGGCGGCGTTGGGCAGACGGAGGAGCGCTGCTCGGTGGCGCTGACGAGAGAGACGGTGTCACTGGGAGGCACTGGGTAGAGGAACCTAACGCAGGTTTCTGTCGAGGGAAAAGGTGTTCCGCAGGAGGAATTTGAATGGGGATGAAATTATTGAATCGCACATTTTGGTTTTAAAACAAAAAAAAAAAAAAGCGTCACGTAGTGTGTGCAACGAATGCACTACTATAGTGGTTTCTAAGTAACAGACCTCTATAAATAATAAATAATAGGGTGATGCTACAGCCCCGCTGGGTGCTTCGTTGGGAGCTTCTGTTGAGATGTAATATTATGTTACATGTATTTTAACATAATATTACATGTATTTTACATGTATTTTTTATATAAATTTTTTAATATTTTAAAATATTTTTAAAAAATAAAATAAATTTAAAATATTATTAAAAAAATACTTTCTTAATTAAAAAGTAAAAAAAATATATATTAAAAAATATTTTCTTAATCACGAAGTAATATTTTTATAATTTTTTATTTTACTTCATGATTAAGAAAGTATTTTTTAATAATATTATGATTTTTTTTTAAAAAATATTTAAAATGGTCATGCTACAGCCCCCGCTAGGGCTCCTGCTAGGCTTAGCATGTACTTTTCTATGTGTATTTTTTTAATTTATTTTTTATATAAATTTTTTTACACTTTTAAATATTTTTAAAAAATAAAATAAATTTAAAATATCATTAAAAAACACTTTCTTAATCAAAAAGTAAAAAAAAATTATTAAAAAATACTTCTTTAATTATGAAATAGAATAAATGTAAGACTTCCACCCACTAAATCATGTGATGAAAATTGAAAAGAGCAATGCTACATACAGTCGTGGAATGCGCAAACGTTATACAGTCGCTTTAAAAAAGAGTGAGGTCCACTATTAAAAAATTAATTTCTTTTCATATGGATCCCATATTTATTCATTTTTTTTAAAACGACTACACAGCACTTGCACACTCACGACTGTAAATATTTTTTCACAATTGAAAATAATAAATCAAGACCCATAAATATAAGCATTAATTAAATAGAAATCCAATCATGCAGAGATCCCAATTAAAAATTAGATCCTACCTGCAAGAGTCTCCAACATTTCCTCCACACTGATGAAAGGACATAACAACTTGGAGCTTCAAGCCATGCTTCTGAACCATCTGTACGAGCTCAGCATACCCTTCCCAGTTGTACCTCAGAGGTCCATCTTTCTCCACCAATCCCCACCATGCATCCACCATAACTGCTTCCACTCCTGCACTCTTCAGGGCCATCAAGCTAGCATTCATTGCTCGAGGCTTGTTCAAGTTCCCTCCGTGCGTTACTGTGTCGAGCGGCAGCATCACAAACACAGGGACCCTTGCATCATTTTCCATGGAATGCCCACCCGAGAGTGCATGAAGCTGCTCAAGCTTCTCAGTACTACTTCTCTGGTACCCTTCCAACATCGAGGCCTTCGACTTCGAGAATGGGAGCTGTGCTTCTTGCACTGAGTTTCTGATCACTCGGATACGGCATGACGGCTTGGTTTGAGCAAAGCAAAGTGCGCCTGAGAAGTAGTCGCCGGGAGTTTTCAGGCTTTTGGTACTGTCACTACAAGAAACATGCCCTTTCCCGGCACTTAAATTCGCCGCAAATAACCCCATAAATCGCTGCAAATAAGTATTTGCAGCGATTTATGTTGCGCCGGACTTTCGTCGCAATTGTAGAGCCTTTTAAAAGATTAACTAGCGATTTACAAAATTCGCCGCCAAAAATTTTTATTTACAGCGATTTTTTTGACTGCTAATATTATTAATTTCGCCGCAAATAATGTTGAGATTTCCGTCTCGTTTCGCTGCGAAAAGTATTTGCAGTGTTTTCTATCGTCGCGAATACATAAAATATTGTTGCAAATATCTTTATATTATTTGCAGCGTGTTCAAAACTCGTCGTGAATAATATTTTTTGCAACGGTTAAAATCGCTGCAAATAAGATTGTCTCTTTTGCAGCGACTAAAACCCGCCGCAAATAAGTTAATATGACCAGAAAATTATTTCCGGCGAACTATAGTCGCCGGAAATGATTTCAGGTAATTAAAAAAAATTGCACAAAACAGCAACATGAATTCTTCAATGACAGCAACATACTCATCACCATCAAGAAGATGTTCTTGAAGACCCAAATCTGGAAATAAAGTATAAATTGATCATGTATTAGAATGGACTCATGCATTCATGATATGGACTCATGCATTCATGATGATGATCAGAAAAGAGGGGAGGGGCGATCAAGGTGAATTTATAGATGCAAGTGCAGTTAATATGCAATACAAAGCAGGGTAAATAGACATAACCATGATTAAAAATCGTTTTTTTCTTAAAAAATGGGGGCATGCATTTTTTTAAGAAACATGGGTGGCAAGTCTCTTTTCTTAAAGTTAGAATGGTTGATGGTGAACAACTGCTTTTATGGGGGAAAAAATTATATGGCACAACTACAATATCATCACCACAAATGGATGAAAAAGACTTACACAAGGGGTCTTTTAGCAGCTTCTCATTATTAGTTCCAGCATAAGTCATCACAGGAAGCACCTATTGATGGAATACAAAAAAGGAAAAAATTAATAAGTAACAAATCAATTACTTGGGCTTCACACTTAGTTGAGTTGATCATTAAAGAATCAAAAGGAGAATAGAGGTCAAGAATGTATAGTGGAAAACACATTATGTATCGAGCAAAAATAGAAAATTATCTCAGCACTGAACAATAATGAAAACTTTTTTATGACTGATTGTAAGGAATTTAAGTACTGTGATCCAACTGTACACAATCAACTAGGAACTCTGCTGCAGATAAATAGAACCATCACACGGCTTATCAGAAATTATCACAGATTATACCAAATACTTCAATACTGCACATCAGATTCAAGTATCCGGACATAAAAGTTCACTATTTAAATTTACACCTTAGTGATGTGGCTGGAACACCTTCGCTGACACAGCAATTTACCGACTGCTGTTGCTCTCTCTCTCTCTCTCTCTCTCACACACACACACACACACACACAAGCATGCACAGACACAAATCAACTGCAACACCATTAAAAAATTTTGAAATTAGATGAGGACCTCAAGCTACGAGTGCTTCTAACCAAACTTAAATTATTTTCACTAGGTAGGAGTCATCTTTAACCATTCGGCAGCAGAGCAGGTTTGTCAAACCGTATTAGAAAGAGGATAAGCCTAACTTAAAATACATTTACATTCTATTCATGAACTGAAATTAAGACCAGTAGATTTCAGAAATGATGCTATGATTTGAATTGTCAAAGATGAGATCCATAAGCTTATCTGTATAGAATGATTTCAATGACCAACTGGCATGAATAAAATAATAATATAAATTGATATTGGTTGAAAGTGTGCAAGAATACATGTGGATATCAAATGCAAATGAAATTGAGTAGTCATGAAGACTGATATACTCATACAAAGAAGACTGGCAATGGATGGCAGTGTTATGATGGTGATGAGTAATCTCTTCATGAACTGAAATTCGAGTTCAACCTTTTCAACATTCATGAGAAGGACAATATGGGGGGAAGGGTTACACAGTCACAGCAAAAGAGATCATTCGTAAAGTTTTGTAATTGAAAAAAAAAAAATTTGAGAGAGACACAACCAATGCTGACTTGCAAACCTGATTGAAAAGACAATAACAATTGAAAAATTCTTTAAAGTACCATTCACCAATACCAAGAATCAAATGGAAGGCATCCAATTGAATTCTCCAGTTATTTTGTTAAGTATACTAACTCTCATATAACTACACAATATGATCACTCTCATAAAACTACACAATGTGATCTATCTTCAATAAAACTACTCTCCTCTTAGCATAATTATCAATGCCTTTTCCTAAAAACACCCAAATAATGAGATAATAAAACCCCTAAATTAGATTAAAGATAATAATAATAACAAGAATTCAAGAAGAAATAATCCTGCATCACATTAATTAGCATAATAATATATGCTAATTAATGTACTTTCATTCTTTACAGCAAGCTGCCTAGCTATAATTATATATATATATATATATATATCATGCAATAAGAAGCTGCAGTAGTAGTAGTACTAGGCTAGAAGCTAGATTCCTCTCAAACCTTTTGAAATAAGAAATAAAAATAAGTCAATTCTAATAACCATAGAGATTATAAATTTGGAATGAAACTCCAAGTTTAATATATGATGAACAAGGTTACCAACCAATTCTTTAAATTCAGTAAAACAAACACAATGATTTAACATCTTTATTAAGTTCCAATAAGGTATAGTCCACTCACTTTAAAGCTAGTGAAAGAAGTCAGAATAACAATGAACTACAAATGCAGTGCTGGCTGGCACCAAAAAATGGTAGCAGTGGAGGAAGCTATGAAGAAAGAAAGACTTTGAAACAAAGTAATTAGCTAAGCAGATTTATATGCAACTTAATAGAAATCTTCTAGTCACTTTATGTTGTAGTGACATTGTTCTAAATTAGAGTGGCAAGCTGTGCAAACTTCAGACTGGTTAGTTTTTCATTTGCATAGTTGCAGGGATATCAAAACCCATGTTAACAAATACCAAGAAGATTCCTCCCAAACATTTTGAAATAAAAATAATGTTAGATGGTACTAAGTTGGATGGAAAGCTAGATAATCATAATGAGCATCTTATACTTTTGATGAGTCTGCAACTAAGTTAGATGGAAAGCTAGAAATCCAATGAACTTGGTGAAAAACATGCATTATACTTTTTATCTACCACCTACAGCTAAGTTAGATAAAAAGTCAGAACTACAACGAACTCAAGTTGCAAAGACCTAAATTGCGAGAAGATTTCATTATAAACCTCTGCACTTACATATGGAAAGCAGAGGGAGAGAGAGATTCACCAAAAGCATATGCTGCAACATTGCCCTTGGTATATGTGGCAGCTACCTCTTGGATTTTCTGCATAGCATTGAATGAGCCCAACTGTGATTATTTATTATGGCCATAATGTCAATTACCATGAACATAGGTGTGCTATTTATTATGGCCATAATGTCAATTACCATGAACATAGGTGTGCCTAACAACCTTGTCAATTACACTAATGAAAGATATTATCAAATGATTTTTTTTCCCCTTTTAGGCAAATAAGGCTATATTGAGAAATACCTAAATCATCCAATATAATCATGCTTTTTTGGATATATGCTAAAACCAGCATGTAGACCATGAGTTATGAATTAGAAAAGGCTTAGATCATGTGCATATAGAAGATAAAGATGTAACACCCCGTATCCGGGAGGGTCGGAGCAGGACATGAAACAAAACCCTAGAGCTGCCAGTATAACACCAACATCATTAACAAAAAAATTGAAACAAAATCCTAACTTCATGTTCATAACCCAAATCCATTAAAGAATTACCTCCATCACAAAGCACCTCACAACTCTAAGCCACCAACGCAGATATCAAAGACACAATAATCTTGTTTATTACGCACCCTTGCAGCACAAAATAGAGAGATGAGAGAGAGAGAGAGAGCCAGTGGAGGAGAGATGACCCACCGACGAGGACGAAGAGCATGGTGGTTGTGGTGGTGGAGCAGGACCGAGGAGGCGTAGAGCTCGCGGAGCAGAACAACTCCAGCCCGTCGGCGTTGTGTACTCACACGGAGACTTTAGAGAGAGAAACATAGAGAGGGAAAGATGCGGACATCGAGAGAGAGAGAGACCGGAGAGGAAGAGAGCCGTCGGGGGGGGGGGTTTCCTGCGAAACAGAGGGGAAATGAGAGAGGGAAATATCGGGCGGGAGGGAAAAATGAAGGAGTCTGCGGGTTCTGGTAACTTTTAATTTTGAATATTACTTTTTCCGGCGATTTAATATCATCGGAATAAAGCGAAAAAAATCTTGTTTTTAGTTCCAGCGATTTTTGAAGTTAAAAAATCGCCGCAAAAAGTAATTTTCACAATTCCGTCAACTAATAATTTGCTGCAAATAAATTTTAACTTTTTGCAGCGAATACTTCTGTTGCAAAAAGTAAAAATCGTTGCAAAAGATTTATTTAGTATTTGTAGCGAACTTTTACGTCGCAAAAAATTAAAAATCGCTGGAAAAGATCATTTTATAAATTTGATGAAAAAATATTGTGGCGATGTAGAAATCGCCGCAATTAAACCCTTTTTGCAGCGATTTTATTTCCAACAAACATAAAATCGCCGCAAAAAGTCTTATTTCTTGTAGTGTCTTTTAGATTGATAAAAGAAGCTGAGGAACGTAGTGTTAAAGTCATTATTCTTTTTTTGCCTTTCTTTGGTGGTATTTTGAGAAATATTGGAGAGGAAAAAGAGAGATGTGAGGATGGATAATGGTAGCTGTGGACCTGTGGTGTATATTTATAGAAGAGAATCTCTAGTTTTCCAGAAAAAGGAAAAAGTGGGAAAAGACATCAAATCCAGTCAGCTCCCTTTTTCCAAATTAAAGGTCATTTTCACTATATATATACGCGGTTACCCTTAATTAATTTGTCCATCTGATCGACATGAAAAATGAAAGGAGTTGCTTGGAAGTTTCATTTATTATTATTAATGGCACTAATATATTCAGTATATTTCTATGAGTGCTATAGATCATTCAAAGAGATTATATGAAAATGAACTTATAAACTGACGTAACTTAATTATTTGATCTGTTAAATCTATTTTATAATAAAAATAATTTTATAATCTGACGTATTACATTAAGCTACCGTATTAGTTTGTAAATTTATATTTGTATAATCTTTTTGTGTCAAAAGTATTTATCTATTTCAATATATCTAGGAAAGACAGAAAAAAAAATGAAAACACCTGCGAACACACATATGGTAGAATAAGAATTGATTACAAATAACCTCTAGGAGTTGGCTTAAGTGGTAAAACTCCTGGGCTTGGGGATATGCTCTCCCGGCCTAGGTATAAGGTTCAAATTCTCTTAAGTGCAAACAATCTTTTAGGGTCATTGGATTAGTCGAGAGCCTGTGTACCCCCGGGATTAGTCGGAACGTTGTTCCTGAACATCCAGTGCCAATAAAAAAAATTGATTATAGATCATCATTCAAAAATTAGTTTTATTAAAAAAAATTTCTTTTAGCCTGCCCGAGTAGTAATTAGATTCTGAACTAATGGAACTCATGAATTTTCCTTTGAATGTCGTAGATACCTAAACATGCACAAGTAGTACTGATATATACTAGGTCCGGCCTGCAGGAAATTAGTAAGTGTAAATTAAGTATTACTTATAATATATATATATATATATATATATATATAATTAACTAGATGAGTTGAAATATCTAGAATGGTGCAAATTAACCCTTTGATCTTTTGACTCAAATATTGCCATCATAATGGGCTAGCTGTACGTACTTGTCCTAGTCAAAGAGTTGTTTGTTTATGCAAGCTGGTGAGTCAGGCAACCCCACATGAAGAAGAAGCATATATATATATATATTGGTCTGATAACTCATGATGAGTGGTTTTGTTTTGCCAAAAAGGCATATAAAAAAGCATAATATTATATATATTATATATATATAGCAAATGCTAGGTTCTCCTTGCTCTACGTATATACTTGTTGTGATGTGCTAGCTGTCCGTCCTAGCAGCTAGATAATATTCGGGGCCTTTTATGTGGATGAAAAATAATAATAACATTAATAATATATAAATAAGAGAATTTAATTTGATAAATTTTCTTGGTTCTGTTTTTGCAACTTGCTTAAGATAAGAAAGACCACCTAACTTAATTACGTTGTAACCAAGTCATGATCATCGATCTCTTTGCTTTCATGATTTTCAATATTATTGAATAGTCCGCGTACGTGCTCATGTGTCTTTCTGTTTTTGTTTGCTTTGAAGTTTGAATTAATATTCATTTCCTAACCTCCCAATGGAGGATAGCCATACACTTTTTACTAACAGTCGCTTGATGGGCTCCACTACTAATTAGAATATTAATTTTCATCATTTCCATATATATATATATATATATATTAAAAAATTTTATTTACAGTCTTGAATGGAGGAGTATTGTATGTGTAGTCTCATTGATAAATGATGGTAAAAGGAAAAAAAAAATATTATTTTAAATAAAATATTATTATAATTTTAAAATCTTTTTAAATATAACTGTATGGACTTACATGTGCGGTCTCTAAATGAGAACCGTATATAGATCACTAACTCATGACTTTGCAATCTTCCAAGTTTTACTTGTCAAAAATATTTTTAGTCCTCACCGAAGTAGGAAAATGCATTGCATGCATGCCTCAAAGCAAGCAAACCTTTCTGCTTTTTGTTTTTTTCAAAAATAATGTCGCGGATTCCTCTAATTAATTAAATGATCGATCGATGCTTTAGGCAAGCAATTAATATGCTTTCATATAATTTTTTTCCCCATATTTTTTGTATATATGGCTTTTTATATATAGTGATCATGATCATGATCATCTAGATGATCATAATTGACTTCTGAGCACAAATTAGTGGCTGAGATTCTAAATCAATGCTGATCATGGCTTTTCAGTGCAACTTTCGGCCTTCGATCTGCCATGTTGCTTCCTTAGAATACCAGCTAATTATAATTACTTGAATTACGTACCGTATATATCATGGCCATTGAGTACTCGTGTCTCCGATGCGGATCGAAAAAACAAAAATAATAATATTTAATTATAATATGCTTGCATTAATATAATTAATAATGCTTTTTATAAAGCATATATATATATATATATTATTGATGATCGAAGATGGTGACGCTAATCAATAGAGTAATTCTATAGTGTAATCGTTTTGAAAAAGAGTAGGGTTTATTATTAAAAAATTAATTTTTTTCATATGAATCTTATATTTTATTTATTTTTTTTTAAAACGATTATACGACTATTTTACAATTCATGATTGTAAATTTATTTTTTCTAATTAATAATATAGTGATTTGTTGTGAAGTGTCGATTCGATGGGTACACAATATATATATATATATATATATATATATATATATATATATATATATATATATATATAGCTGAAATAGAAGGAAAGAAAACGATCGAGCTTATTTAATTAATTAATTACATGGAATTAATTAAAATTGAGCACGTGGCCGCTAGCTGATCCTAACGTGTACGTGTATACTGTATATAAAGACAAATAGGGAATTGTTTTGCCTCCTTGCATGGTTTAGATGGTTAAGAAAGGTTTGAATTTAAAGATGAGTTGAGATAGTTTGTAAATAATAAAATAAAAGTTAAATTATTTATTATATTTTATGTAAAAATTTAATAAAATTATTTTAAAATTTAAAAAAATTAATTGTTTATTATATTTTATGTAGAATTTATAATAATAAAATGAGATAAGTTAAGATGAGTTAAAAAGAATTACGAATACAAATGAAGCCTTAATTTGGTCTTCACGCCAAGATGAGTTTTTGGGCTTAGCTGTGGCCACGTAGTTGATCTTAGGTCTACAATCATTATATATTATTATTATTTTTATTTTTGAGGATTTCAAATCTTATCTCTTTCATTTTCCGTCTCTTTCATCCCTCTCTCCGTTCATTGCAACACTTGGAAGAAAAAGCAGAAATAGAAAGTATAAGAGAAAATTAAAGCGATCAAGCTGGAGGTATAATTCGATCGATCGAGCTAGCCATCATGAATTGCAAAAGGGACAAGTTAATTAATTTGCCTACTTCTTTCAAACTTGCAACACAAGCAGCTAGCAAGCTGTTGCTCTCTCACAAATAATGATAATATATGTCCGCATATATAGTTTTTCAAGCTGTCATCGATCCCTTGTTAATTATCTTGCTTATGGTTCACCATTTCTGAAGTACTGTATTAAATTCAAACAAATTAACATAAAACACCTCACTGCCACGACCAGCTATAACTCATAGAGCACACTCAAAAATGCCCAATCAAATGAGTCTAACGAAGAATTGGTATCCCAGACTTATTCCTCCTAATTTACAGTTTGAAGAAAGATTTTTTCAAATCTAATTTTCTGTTTCTATTAATAAATTGTATGAATGGAATATTGATGGACTCTCTAAATAAGAAATTCTCAATACCATGAATAAAATGTTCATGGTTGCAAATGCCTATGTTAATAACAACAGTCTTAGCCAAATTGAGACCATTGATTTATTAACTACATGATTTTCTAGTATGCTTCGGCATTGGTGGGATAAGCATCTCCCAAGAAAAGCAAAAGAAACAATTCAAAATGCAGTTAAGCATGATGATGATGTTTTACCTATTTTTTATTCTACCAAAGGAAAGGGGTATCCCTGATGATGTTAATACTTTGATCTATACTATCCTAAAACATTTTGTTGAAACTTCCTCCAACATTACTAATCGTTTTACTGATTATTTGAATAATTTGATATGTCATCAAATGTCTGATTATAGATGGTATCAAGATGTTTTCTTTCTGGAGTTATGCTTAGAGATGATATATAGTCACAAACCCTACTGGAAAGAAAAGTTCATTGATGGATTACCACATTTATTTGCTCGCAAAGTTAAGGATAAGCTTACTGATATCTTGAGACTTCTTAATTATGATGATTACACTTATAATAGAAGCTTGGTATAAGTATGCGCAATGATAAAAAAAAATGATTTGTCAACATATTAAGAATAGTAAGAAAGTCAAATATGAAATGGGTAATTTCTGTGAACAATTTCACATTCATTCTAACTATTGCTCCTTCTATATAGAAGCACCAGTGTTTTGATAAATCTAGTAATTACAAATCTCACACTAAGAAAAATTATACTAAGCGTGATGAATTTTCTAAGAAACGTATTTCTTCTAATAAGAAAAAACCTTTTATAAGAAAAATACTTCCAAAAAGCCTCTTAATATTAGACCCATTTATGATAAGATTAATAAGATCAAATTGATCTATCATAGTGCCTACATCTTGAATATCATTACTGAAGCAAAATGGGGAACCTTATATATATATAATAGACCCCAGTATCCATACTGTCTTGTAAGTTGGATCATAAAGACCTCTTGTTTATGCGAACTCCAAAACTTAAAAGTGGGAGAGAGAACTTGAGATAAATTTCATGAATTCCATAACCATGATTATTGAATGCCCAAGAATGGTGAACCAAAAGGCTTATTATGATATATATGATCGTGATTATAATATTTGAGAAATTATTTGTATAAATTCTAAATAGACAAACTTCGTATAAGTCATTATAAAAAAAAAAAAAGGATCCCACCTTAAAAAAAGTGTAAAAGAAACTATTCGTTATTAGTGGAATCTACTTTTTTACAGAAGATCACATGTATAAGACTTGTCTATTTGAAGTTTGTACCTAGCATTACTTTTATAATATATATAATACCAATTATAAAACACACACATAGAAAAAAAAAATATCATGTACTAGTGCTAGACATAGGGACAGAAGGCAAGCAAATCGAGCCTGGAATGTATCTTGATATGGTTCCTGGCGTAGCTCATCTATTGGGCAAGCAAAAATATATCTACGTCCCATGCAGGCTCGTGCATGGCCGCTGCATGCCAGCTTAATTCTGAGATTACGTAGGATCTAGCTGGGAAATTTCGTGTTGACTCACACAAAGTTATGTAGACGCATCCCTTCTTAAAAATATCTCCTAATTTTAAAGATATTTCTAATGATGGCTGATTTCTTCATAATTCTTTAATCTTGGAAGTTTCTGAAGTACTGATATTTTGAGAATATAGAATTCTCCAATCTCGCAGAATGCGCGCTTCTGCACCTAATTAGGTCCTTAGAGATGCATTTGCATATCCTAAAAGCATCAAAGAATAAACCATTTCCCTAGATGTTAAATGCCACAAATGATGCCAAGATCAAGATAACACAAAATGAGAAAGCAGCATGAATTCATGCGTAGCACCAAGACATGATGTGCATGCAAATACTTGTAGTGGTGTATATATAATGCTTTTTTGGTGAGATTAAGAAACGATAATGCAGCAGCGCTTCCTTTTTTAATATTCACTATAAGAAAGCTGTTAAGATATATAATAAATAATAAAATCTACTTCTTTCTATCAGTTTAAACTTTTGGGATAAGTGGTGATTACACATGGTATCAGAGCAGTTCGAACCCTGACTTTACACGCTATCACATTTAATTAAATATTCCACGTGTTGGACCACCAATTAAGGGGAAGTCTGGCCCACTTGTGAGGAGGAGTGTTAAGATATATAATAAATAATAAAATCTACCTCTTCCCATCAGTTTAAGCTTTTGGGTAAGTGGTGATTATACAAAAACTGTTTATTTATGAACAGCTATTTTCTGTAAAAATGATTATTTTTTGTTAAAATAAGTATGTTTTCGTCACAAATAATCATTATTGTTACAAATAATTCGTCGTAAATACTCGTTTTTGTAGTGATTAATGGAATGCTTTCCTTCAGGTTTCAGTTTAAATCAAATAAATAAATCCATAAAAATAATGGCTTCCATCATAAACTAATTTTCTCATACCTCCCAAAACTCTCTTATAATTGATTCATGTATTCTCTTACATGTAACTCATGCCTATGCAGACAAATATATAACTGGATTCTGCCACCAGATATTCAACAGTACTCTGCAATAGGAAATGCAGACCCTATTGATCTGCCTCCGAGACGATAGCACTTGATATTAACGGGATATCATGGACCCAACTGAATATGATTGTCCTCTCCATCCATATAAAAAAATAGGGTATATAATGAAATTTCAAATTCTGGGCTCATTCCAACCAAAGTGCTTGATACGGATTTGAGAACCCCATTCCATTCAAACTCATCATGAATCATGTAAGCAACTGGGTGTCGGAGTCTGGTTGCAGATTGGAATAGGTAACAGAAAAAATTGTTAAACAATTTATGTTCCCATGATTTCCAATTTTTCTATCGAGATCTGTTCCCAACCCATGATAGTAAGTACTGTGAGCTACTTCTATTTCTGACAATTTCCTGGATAACTTACCAGTCACCTAGCTTGAGATCGAGTCTCCTATGGAAGTAGTTTACAATTAGATTCTTTATCTCATGTCTGACATCTGGAGGGTAGTGTCATTATTTGTAGTATATATTCTATATCATGAAGGCCCTCATGATATAGAATATTTAACTTCTTATTGATCTGGATGTTAATAAATATTATAATATATTAGCTAGAGAAGAAACTCAAGTTCTAGGTCTATTCTATTTATAATGAAAAAGGCCTGGTTCCACCTTTCATCTTCTCTCTTTTCTTAGCTTTTATATATAATCTTCAACTATAATTTGCACCTATTTATGATGCAGGCTTAATTTTGTTTATTGCATTTCGATCCATTTGAATTGAAATTTCCAGAGATCAAAACAGTACTTGGATCTTACCTACCTCAAAGAATGAAATGAAAAATTTAGACAGCATAATAAAACTTGAGCTTTTGATTCCAGAGGTGTATGTTTTTTTTACAAGTAAAATAATAATTTATTAATATAAGTAAATAGGCATTGCCCAAGTACATATGAGGTACTATACAAACAACATATATATGCACCTAGCTAGTTACATGATGCCAGAGGTGTATGCAAATCTAAACAGCTTAGATCACCTTGCTATATATTGAGAAAGCAACTAAGTTGTAGGTTGTAACCACAAGAAAGCAATACAGTTCACTGTCTTGAAAAAATGTTGGCCCCAAAATTTCCCAACATTAGCATATTGCAGATCTCTTTAAACTTCTCAGATCCTGTCTATTTTTCTTTTTTCTCTGCAGTACTATAGTACACTAACCTGTGGATTGTTATAAATGAAAACACACATGATCTTTAAACAAGAACAACCTCTATAACATCCTTCACAGTCTTGATCTCTTTGATGAATCCCACGTAAAGGTTACTCCCACTGGAGCCACGCTCTAAAAGCTTAGTGTCTCGACCACCTTCTAACATGCTTTTTATGAAGTGAACTAGGTGTCTCCAATTCTCCTCTTCAAACAACTTCTTATTCATTCTTAAAAATGTGAATGCACACAATCCATTCCCAGAGTTCGACCTACTTGTCTCCAAAACTTGTCCATATGCACTTGCATCATACCTCTCTAGAGCATTCTCCCCCGCAAGTTCCGTCCTAGCACTTCTAGTTGCCATCTTTACTTGCCGAACTAATCCTTCTGGTGAACTTTCTGCATTTCCGGCCTGTTCTCCATCTTTCATTTCCATGCAAGTGAAGTTAAATACAACTCCATGTTTGCCCATCATTCGTGCAATGGGAAGGTAACCATCTCTATGTCTAGTATTATAGTATCCAGCAGTTAATTCAGGAGCATGTGACCTTGTTCTGTAATGCCAGTGGATTCCAGCTACTTTTGCAGAAAGTTTTGCTTCAGTTCCTTGAAATATTCCTCTTGCAGCAAGAAGGATTCTATCACCATGCTCTAATAGGTTTCCAGAATACCACTCGAGAAAGAACTCAGCATACTCGCTGTTCCATGTTCCATCCCTACGGAAAAATCCAGTATCCTCGGGAAATTGTTTATACTGGCCACAATCATGGGGTCCACTTGTTCCCCAGTCTCTCTTCCCTATTGCCTCTGCTGCTGCTTGCAGGGAAGTTCTCATATACTGCATGATATAGAAGCTTGTGTAAGAATATAACAGAGCTTAATTGGGATTTATATATATACAATTTCTTTAATTTTAGGTCATCATCAGAAGCTATTGGAGTACTAACTTGTCCTATTTCCTACTTTAACTAAGCAAAATTTACCTTGTCATAGCATTGAAATTCTCCAATTCCAGGAAAGTTCCAAGTTCCATTGCTCTCTGGATAAGATGGATATCTCAGTTCCCCACAAGGACCCATTCCCACTTGAACTTCCTGAACAAATAAATGAATTTGAGTTCCTAATTAAACCGGTGTCCCAAAAAGGACCAGAATTTTTAAAACTCTCTAAATAGTTTTATTTTTCTTTAATATAAAGCCATAATTTTTTTACTAATTAAGTTTCATCAAGAGTCAAGGTTGATTTTCCATATCTTTTAAGTGAAGACAAACTTCGTCAAAACTTTATTCATTCTTAAGATTGTTTGGATTAAAAAACACTACTCTAATTAATTCTTTTTATCTCATTATTACAACTTTTTTAAACTTTTAAATAATATACAATAAATAATTCAACTTTTTTAAATTTTAAAATAAAAAATAATATTTTATTTAACCCAACTCAACTTTTCACTGACGTTCCCAATTTCCACAAAAATCTGAAACAAGTAATTTAATTGGTGTTCCAGTTGGTTCATTAAATTTTGATCTTACACGAACAATGTGTATATATATATATATATATATATATATATATATATATAATACTTGATGGAAAATAAAAATAGAAAAAGAAAGATTGGTACATGAAAATAGAGTAGTTTCTTATTTGTATATATGTTCCGGTGAAACTTGATGATAAAAAAGATGTAATATTTTTCTTTCCTAATACTGTTTAAAATCACTATTCAATTTACAGAATAATTTGTCCCAATAGGTATTAGTTTGTAAATATGTCCGTAGATGGATGCTTACCACAATAACGTCGCCCAAGAAATTTCTGAATCTATCACGGAAACTCCTCATGTAGTCGCTGTAGACCTGAATGGGTGTTCTTCCTCTGAGAACAGGTAGTGAATCACACCCCAAGGATATGTACTCAGGATTCCTCCTGCCTGATCTGTCTGTGTACACAAGCTCAGGGTTCTTGCTGATTTCTTCTAGCGCCCATGGAGGTAGAGGAATGCTGCAAGATTCAAGATATATAAAAATGATCGATTTTCAATTGAAATTAATTATAACTCCATCTCAAAGAAGAAAAGACCACTCAAAAACCTTTCACACCCACTCGTGGCAGTTTGATTACATAAAATCAAATTATCTCATTTCATTTCGTATAATTATTATAATTTTTTAAAATTTTTATATAAAATATAATAAATAATTTAATTTTTTTTAAATCTTAAAATAAAAATTATATTATAATTATATTTTATTTATGTGAATTGCATAAACAAACGAGATCATGAGATAAAAATTGAAAATAAATCAAGACACATAAATAGAAGCATTAATTAAATAGAAATCCAATCATAGATCCCAATTAAAAATTAGATCTTACCTGCAAGTGTCTCCAACATTTCCTCCACACTGATGAAAGGACATAACAACTTGGAGCTTCAAGCCATGCTTTTGAACCATCTGCACGAGATCAGCATACCCTTCCCAGTTGTACCTCAGAGGTCCATCTTTCTCCACCAATCCCCACCATGCATCCACCATAACTCCTTCCACTCCTGCACTCTTCAGGGCCATCAAGCTAGCATTCATTGCTCGAGGCCTGTTCAGGTGCCCTCGCTGCGTTACTGTATCGAGCGGCAGCATCACAAACACAGGGACCCTTAGATCATTTTCCTTGGAATGCCCACCCGAGAGTGCATGAAGCTGCTCGGGCTTCTCAGTACTTCTCCGGTACCCTTCCAACATCGACGCCTTCGACTTCGAGAATGAGAGCTGTGCCTCCTGCACTGAGTTTCTGATCACTCGGATACGGTATGACGGCTTGGTTTGAGCAAAGCAAAGTGCGCCGGGTGTTTTTTGGCTTTTGGTGCTGTCTTTAAGATTGATAAAAGAAGGTGAGCAACGTAGCGTTGAAATCATTGTTTTTTATTCCTTTCTTTGTTGGTGTTTTGAGAAATTAAGCTCAAAATATTGGAGAGGAAAAAGAGAGAGGTGAGGGATGGATCATGAATCTGGTACTGGCCGTGGCACTGTATACTTATAGAAGCGAAACTCAGGTCAGGTCGCTTTTCCAAAACGTCATTTTCACTAATACGCGCTTAATTTGTCAATCTGACCGACTTGAAAAATGAAAGGAATTGGTTGGAAGGTTCATTTATTATTATTAATGGCACCATTAAAATATCCTATATATATCTCCTAATCTTTTTATTTTATATATGTATAACGTGAATAGTAATAAATAATAATTATTATTTATGTTAAAGTATAATAAATAGTGATTACGATTCACGTTAAAAGTTAATAGTAATAAACAGTTATTACTGTTTACGTTAAAAGTTAGCTGTAATGAATAGTGATTACTGTTCATGAATCAATGTTCACGTTAAAGTCAACAGTAATGAACAGTGATTGAAAAATTTAGAATTTTAAATCTCAAGCCTTCATTTTGAATCTTTAGAATTGATCTAAAAGTAGAAATTAAATCATTAAAAATAAATAAACTTAAAATTGACAATTAAAATATAATTCAACTTTAATTTATAAAATACTAATCTTTTATCATTAAATAAAAAATAGAGATTTGTTAAATATTTTTAAGAGAATAAAATCATATAAATAATTAGAATTTTTAATATAATTTAAATCTCATAATATTCTTAATTAACTAGATAAAATGATTTTTTTAGTGCTCCCTAAGTCATTGAGTAGTGTGGTTAAATTCTACAATTTATATATTTTGTTAAGAAAACTATTACTAGAATATCCAAAATCTTTTAATTTTCATATTACTCATATTACTGTAACATTTTGTTATCATTATGATGCTTGTTAAAATTTAATTTTCTACTCCTGTACATTAAATGATTGACTAATTAATTTTATTTAAAAAATATATATTATTTTTACATTTTGTGGATATTAGTCACTAGGAAAACGTGCATTGCACGTCACTCACTACTAGTACTTAAAACAAGCTATAATGTCATGAACAATAATGAACAGTATTTTATTTGGCAATTTTATCTTAAACTTCTGTCCCTCAGTATCCAATTGTATTACGATTTTGCTCCTTTTTTATATAACGGCAACCTCGACATCATAGAGTACAGTGAGTTCTTGAGCCTTTTTGAGCCAGCCAGACCGTTTCTTTTAGAATGTGACTTGCTTGCTATTTGCATTCTCGATCCATCTCAATCTTTCCTCTACCTATTCTTGAGAGCATCAAACCCAACTGATCAAAAACCCTTACAAAGCCAGAAAACCAAACTGATTCTTGTCAACACACAAAACTCTGTTTTATCTTGCTGAGAAGGAGTTCTCTTTGGCTTTTGGGGTTACCTAGTAAACTTGGGAAAGGTAGGGTGGGTTGTTAATTTAAGAGAAGAATAAGATAAAGAGAAGAGGGGAGAGAGAGAGAGAGGTTTTACCCCCAAATGGCAAGAGCCTATAAATGGCAACCTTGCATGGCTCTGCATTTTATTTAGAGTTTACACATGACTCTCTTTGCCATATTTGGAGTGGTATTCTAGTGCTATTGGATCTCTTTTGGGCCCTATTTAATAATTTATTTGTTTTTTGAAATACAATATCCATGTGGGTCTGGTAGGAGCTACTCACGGCAGCAAAGTGGAGGAAAATCAAAGGGAGAGAAAGAGAGAGGGCTTTGGGCTTCGGCCTGTTGCAGGGGAAGAGAGAGGTTTGTGGGAGGATCAGATCGGCGTGGGGAAGGCTACCGGTGATTGTGCTTGGTGGTGGCGCGACAACGGCTGTCAACGACACTGGGAGGAGCCAAGGAGGAGAGAGATCTAGAGGGAGAGGTGCGTGCGGCTGGAGGGATAAAGGAGAGAGAGAGAAAAGGAAAAGTTAGGGAAAAAGTTAGGCTTTGAGATTTAAATACCAATATTTTATCTTGAGTCTCTAGATTTGATCCAACTGTAGAGGTTAAAATATTAAAAATAAACTAACTTAAAATAGATAATTAAAATATAAATATTATATCATAAATTTAAAATCAACTTTAATTTATAAAATATTAATCTTTCATCATTAATTAAATTATAAAGTTTTACTAAATATTTTTAAGAGAGTAAAACCATATAAATAATTAGAGTGTTTAACATAATTTAAATTTCATAATATTCTTAATTAATTAAAATCATTTAGATAAATTGATTTTCTACAATTATAATATTTTTAAGATTTTTAAAATATAAGAGGCTTACTTAAACGACGAAAGAACGTGAGAACAATATAAGAATAAAATATTATGTATTTTTTAGTGCTCTCTGAGTTATCGAGTAGTGTGGTTGAATTTTACAATTCATATATTTTATTAGGAAAACTATTACTAGAATATCTAAAATCTTTTAATTTCTATACTATTCATATTACTGTATCGGTTATCATTATTGACTAATTTATTTTATTTAAAAAATTATATTATTTTTGCCTTTTGTAAATATTAGTAATCTCTAATTTATTTTCTCCTAACTAGAAAAAGTTGCCTTGCACGTTGATTCACAACTAGTATATATGAATATCTCTGAAGAGTTATTCAAATTAAAAATCATTTTTTAAAATATCCTTTGCTTTTAACCTGGCCTAATATTTAGACTTAAACACATGAATTTGGTCACTCAAGCATTTTTTTTTTAGATATTTTCAAAATTTTTCAAAATTTATTTCCCAAATATCACCAAAAGACAGAACACTTTTTAAGTTTAAATATTCAATTTTTTTATTTAATTATTATTTAGTAATTATTTAAATACAAAACTCAATACAATTTTTCCAAATTTTTAAATAAAACACAAAAAATAATATAACTTTTTGCAATTTTAAAATAAAAATAATATTAAAAAAATATATTCAAATAATTTTGTAACTTTATAATATTTTTATTCAATTTTTTTTTTCTCACATTTCTTAAAATCTAATAAAATATTTTAATTTAAATTATTTTTTTATTATTTATAAATTATTTTACTACTATTTTATTAATATATATATATATATATATTTATATACAAACTTAGAGATATTTCAAACAAGCTAGATAAGCTGAAATATCTGCAAGTGGTGCAGACTCTGATATTTTGACTCAATTACCAAGTGGGACAAACTCTTGATATTTTTGACTCAAAAATTGCCGTGTTAAATATTAGCCGTACCTGTCCTAGTCCTAGTAGCTGTACCTGTCCTAGTCAAAGAGTTGTTTGTTTATGCAAGGTTAGTCAGACAATCCCGCAGGAAGAAAATAGCATATAACATGATCAATGCCATACACTGAAATATATCTATCTCGGTCTCTTAATTTCTTTTGCCAATTATGGCATAATATTATATGAAATTTGTTAGTTACAAGTAGTTTGGTACACTAAATTATGTATTAATATTTATATAATTTTTTTTATTATAAAAAATAATATATTTTTTTAAAATAATAAGCTCGTTTGTCTTATAAAAATTATTTTTATCTTTAATTTATATTTTTGTATTAAATAAATACCACGATTTAGGATGTAAAATTCGCTTACAAGAAGATTTTCCACATTATATATATATATATATATATGTAGCAACTTCCACAAAATGAGCTCAATAATTAAGAGTAGTTCTGATCTTTCATTGCTAGCTAGCTAGATAATGGGGCCTTTTATGACGACGACGACAGCTAGGTCTCTTCCAGTCGTTGGGGCTACATGATCTGAACTTACGTTTTCGTAACCAATTCTTTGCTTTCATTTTCATTGAATAGTTGTGCCATGTCTTTTTGTTTGCTTTGAAGTTTGAACTATATATTTCCTAACCTCCCTAGCTATGAGGGATCATCCCCATACACTTTTTGCTAATAGTCGCTTGATGGGCGGCTAGCTCCATCTAGATTGAGTACTTCTAAGCACGAAGTTTGAGATTCTAACTAGGGTATAGATTTAAAAAGTATTTTATTTCATCTTATTATTATAATTTTTTTAAATTTTTAAATAAAATATAATAAATAATTTAAATTTTTTAAATTTTAATCAAATTTTTTTAAATTTTAAAACAATATTAATATTAAAAAATAATATTATAATAATATTTTTTTTAACTTTCATCTAAAATCATCTCATCTTATTTTTAAAGCCAAACCAGCCCTAAATCAATTTTCATAGCTTTTAAGTGCAACTTTTGTTCTGCCGTATTGCTCACTATAACAAAAAAAACTTTTTGGGACGATTTTCTTTTGGAATGAAATGACAATCGTCCCAAAAAATGAGATTTAGGGACCAATTTTAATTTCGTCTCAAAAAAATGATGGAATAACAAAATTGTTCAAACGCATTCGAACGGGATAATTAGGGACGAAGTATTTTGTCCCTAATAATGAAACCGTTTGTATGTAATGTTTTAACCGTTCAAACGTACATTTTGACGCGTTAAGTACTACTATGATAGCGGGAAATTGTTCTACCGTTCGAACGTACAATTTTCACCGTTCGAATGATTAATCAGCACTGTTCGAACGTATATTTTGGCGCGTTAAGTATAATTATTATAGTGAAAAATTGCTTTACGTTCGAACGTACAATTCTACCGTTCGAATGATAAATCAGCACTATTCGAACGTGCAATTTGGAGCGTTAAGTAACATTATTATAACGGAAAATTGATCTTCCGTTCGAATGATGAATCATTACTGTTCGAACGTTATTTGCATGGTTCAAATGGTGATCATATGTTTTTTTTTAGAGAATTATATTTATATTAACTAGTAATTATAAAAAATTTATCAATTAAATAATAGGAATAATATCAATCAATAATTAGTTTAGAAAATATAAACTAATACTAATTCATAATTAAATACTGAATTTACAAAACGCTAAATATTGTCCATTCTAAAAAGAAATAAATAAAAAATAGGAGATCCTAAGACCCCAACTCTTTGCACACTTCATTGACTGTAGTTAAGTGTTCCCATATCTGTGTCAGTCGAGTACTGATGGAGACTTGAGTCGCAGACATGACATCAAGCTTCGTACGTAACTCAGAGATGGTACCAGTAATCTCTGTATGAAACTCAGACACAGCAGAATGAACCTCCATATGCACTGCATCGATCAATGCTGATGTTTGTCCGCTGATCGCTGCACTCATGACCTTGGCAATGTCCTCACGAGTAGCGTTGTGTACTGATGCCTCGGTCTGTCTGGATGTCCCAGAGGCCAATACTCCTTGATCTCCTGGCTGTGCATCTCTCTGAGGATCAATCGGGTTTGGAACATGTCCACAAAGACGCAGTCTCAAGTGTCCTGTGCTGCGTGAGAGGGTGGTGCTGTTGATCGGTCCGATCGGCTCCCGTTTACGCTTAGCAACATCAGGCACGACACCGGCAAATAGCAGAAATCAGATAATCAGGATCCCGAATGACAATATATCTATCGAAATGTACCGGAACTCTGATCGAATCCTATCGAATATATAACCCACCAGGTCGATAGTAATACCACGAGCAACCCGTATCATAAGTTTCGTCCGGTCAATGCCAATCTCTATCTTGTGCTGCCGAGGGTCAATATTATTGACGATGATCAAATTCAGGATCTTGAAGAAAGAAGATAGATCTGCCTGCTTGATGCTCTTCGTCCCATCATACGGGGGAGCATCTGGACCAACAACTAGATCCCTCACCTCATGATCAACAAGGGTATCGACCTCATCTGTATAAACTGGTGCCTCCTCCTCAGCTGTCTTCGCCTCAGCTGAAGGATCAGACTCTCTAGGCACCACGTTTGGATATGCATCTGGCAGCCTAGGAATACCGAGATGCTCAGAGAGTCCGTCCCGTGAAAATACAATTGAAACTCCTCGGACAGAGATCCTGTATGCCCCTTCGTCATCTGGGCTGGCACCACCGAGCTCTCTATAGAACTCAGAAACAATGTCAATATAGGAGACGGTCTCCCATGATTCCTCCCACTCATTTAAGACAGGTCCCCAACCACGATCGCTGAAGACTGATGGCAGGGAATGACTCTCCCAGACAAGACTCTGGAAGTCAGAAAACTTCACTTGTCACTCTAGTGAAACAGTCCTCTCCATGCCTGGACTGATACTAGTCTCAGCTAGATTGCGTCACTTACGTCCCGCCCTAGAAGAAAATATTTTAATCAACCTGAAATTTATAATTAAAGAGTTTATCCATACAACATTAACGATAAAAATATAATAAATAACTAATCACTAAATTACATATGAATAGTAATTTAATAAAGTGAGACATTGTAAACAACATAATTTTATAAAAATAATATCACATTATTTAATATTAATTAGATTAATATTAATAGAAATTAAATATTTAACAAAATGTGATAAATTTCTATATTAATTTAATTATAATATAATATTTATTCTCGTTAAGATTTAATAGAACTACAATATGGAATAAAAACATT
Organism: Juglans regia; assembly: GCF_001411555.2. Classification (NCBI taxonomy): domain Eukaryota; kingdom Viridiplantae; phylum Streptophyta; class Magnoliopsida; order Fagales; family Juglandaceae; genus Juglans; species Juglans regia. The sequence continues at coordinate 16,426,061 of NC_049909.1, forward strand.
GATTCACTAATATTAATAAAATTAATTATTCCGTTCGAACGCTTAAAATAATGTTCGAACGGTATGTAAACCTGTTTGGCTTGTATACCGTTCGAACGTATAAAACAACGTTTGAACGGTAGACTACATGTTTGGTTAGTACCGTTCGAACTCCCTAACCAGAGTTTGAACGATATGCGAATTTAACTCAGAGACTACGCTGAGTTGACTCAGCCATTGAAATCTGTTAATGATAAATCTTCAGTAACAGATAAGCACCAACACTCATCCATTCCGATAAAGATGCACCACAATACGGCAACACAGCAACTATCTTCTAGATAGAATTCCAAACCTCTAGACTCCTATTGTATTTAAACTTCTACTTCTATTGTACTACCTACGCTTATAAATATACAAGGCCTGCACAATATTTAGTAAGGCAAAATATTTAAAACTCATTCAGATATTATCACATGGTATCAAGAGCCTATAGACTTACGTCAAACACTCATGGCAGACTCTTCCTCTACTTCTGATATGCCTCCTCCTGGTTTTTCACGTAACCCACCTTTCCCACCACCTACGTCCACCTCTGTTGTGCCTCTTCACAATCTCATTACCATTAAACTCACACGGGATAATTACCTTCTATGGAAGGTGCAAGTAGTTCCATATTTAAAAGGCCAACATCTCTATGGTTTTGTCGATGGCAGTTTCACCTGTCCACCTCTACTTGTCAATTCCTCTTCAAATCAGCCAATATCAAATCCAACCTACACATCATGGATGCTTCAGGATCAACTCATCTTGAGTGCTCTCAACTCCTCATTATCCGAATCAATATTGACTCATATAGTTAACTGCACCAGTTCTCGTGATGTGTGGTCTACTTTAGAAACCATGTTCACTGCTTCCTCTTGTGCTCGATCTATGAACCTGCACTACCAGCTTGCAACGCTCAAGAAGGGCAGTTCCACCATAGCTGACTATTTTCACAAATTCACGTCTCTTGCGGACACCTTGGCTGCTGCAAATCAGCCGCTTAACGATTTCAAACTTGTTTCTTTTCTGTTAGCAGGTCTTGGTCCGGAATATGACCCTTTCGTCACCTCAGTGACCACCTGTGTGGAACCAATTTCTCTTCAGGATCTCTATGGTCACCTACTTGCTCATGAGCTCCGTCTGGAGCAACATCAACCTCCTGCAGATCTATCAGTGGCTGGTGCAAACTTTGCTGGCAAATCTGTCTCTTCTCGTCCTAACCGAGGGGGGCGTTATCAATCTTTCTCTGGCCATCGTGGTGCAACCAACTCTTACAGAGGATCAAGAGGCAGGGGACGTGGTCGCTCTCAGCCCTCCAAATTGGTTTGTCAAGTCTGCAACAAAGCTGGTCATACTGCTCTCCGTTGTTACCACAGGTACGATGACAACTATCAAAGTGAATCATCCAACATACAAGCCTATCCTGCCTCATCATCTCAAAATTCTGATCCTTCTTGGTATCCCGATACTGGCGCAACGCATCATCTCACTTCTGACTTTGCCAATCTGAATGTTAACGCTGAGGAATACACTGGATTTGATCAGATTCGAATGGGTAACGGTAATGAAATTCCTATTCGTCACTTGGGCACTAGCCGAATCTCCACACCAAAATTTTCTTTTTTATTACACAATGTCTTACACGTTCCAAACATCACCAAAAACCTCATTTCTGTCCAAAAATTCACTGAAGCCACTAACACCTATTTTGAATTTCATCCCACTTGTTTCTTTGTAAAGGACCACGCAACAAGGACAATTCTGCTTCAAGGGCCGAGTATTGTACCCACTCTCACCAATCACAAAGTCCTCTCCTTCAGCTCTCATTGGTGAACGTACATCTATCTCCCATTGGCACTCTCGCTTAGGCCATCCTGCTTTCAACATTGTTCGAAGAGTCATCTCCCAGTTCAACCTTCCAGTTCCAGTTCAATCCAATAAATCCGAACTTACATGCTCTTCATGTTTAAGTTCCAAAAGCAAGCAATTACCTTTCTCTCGGTCTTCTACTCGCTCTTTGAGTCCTCTTGAGTTAATTTATACTGATGTATGGGGTCCTTCACCTATTCTTTCAAATAATGGCAATCATTATTACATTACGTTTCTAGACGATTACAGCAAATACACTTGGTTTTATCCAATTTCTTGCAAAAGTGATGTCACTAGTATTTTTAACAAATTCCAACCATATGTTGAGCTCTTCTTCAATTGTAAAATAAAATCCATCCAATCTGATTGGGGTGGTGAGTTCCGCCCTCTAACCAAAATTTTTGACACTCTCGGCATTGTTCATCGTCGTTCATGTCCTCACACACACCAACAAAATGGTACAATTGAACGAAAGCATCGCCACATTGTTGAAACTGGCCTTGCACTTCTCCATCACAGTCACATCCCTCTAACCTACTGGGATGAAGCTTTTCACACTGCATGCTATCTAATAAATCGAATGCCCACCTCTCTTTTTCATCATAAATCACCTTTTGAAAGTTTGTTTAAACTCACTCCCGATTACAGCTTTCTTCGTGTTTTTGGTAGCGCTTGCTGGCCAAATCTTCGACCCTACAACCAATACAAACTCCAACCTCGCTCTACTCGCTGTATTTTTCTTGGCTATAGCATTCATCACAAAGGCTATAAGTGTCTCAATCCATCCACTGGCAAATACGTAATCTCCCGCAATGTCGTATTTGACGAATCTCAATTCCCATTCCAAGCTGAAACTCATATTTCCCCTAAGCCAACAGCCTCCTCCACTCATCAAACACTCTGAATGGCGTTAGGCCATGAACAATGAATTTGATGCTCTGCTGCGTAACCATACATGGTCCCTTGTTCCACCAGATAAAGCTCATAATGTTATTGGGTCAAAGTGGGTATTTCGGATCAAACGGAGAGCTGATGGCCAAATTGATCTGTACAAAGCAAGGTTAGTCGCAAAGGGTTATCATCAACAATCTGGTATTGACTATTTTGAAACTTATAATCCTGTCATTAAACCCACCACCGTGCGCACTGTGTTATCCCTAGCCTTCTCGGCAGGATGGTCAATTCGGCAAGTTGATGTTCATAACGCTTTTTTGCACGGCGAACTCTCTGAAGAAGTGTTCATGTCGCAGCCTTCTGGTTTCTCTCATCCTCAATATCTACATCATATTTGCAGATTACATAAGGCCATCAATGGCCTCAAACAAGCTCCAAGAGCATGGTTCTCTAGATTGACAAACCGCCTTCTAGAACTCTGTTTTCGTGGCTGCCAGTCAGATTCTTCTCTCTTCATACAGATCACCGATACAATCACTACTTACATTTTGATTTATGTCGTTGATATTATTATCACCAACTCCAAGCCCTCTACTATTGATGTCTTACTGCACTCACTGTCTGCATCATTCCCAATTAAAGACTTGGGTGGCTTAAATTTCTTCCTTGGCATAGAAGTTGTCCGTGATAAAGGAGCCATTGTGCTCTCACAGCATCGTTACATTCTTGACTTGTTAAAAAGAACAAATATAATGGATGCTAAACCCATAGGCTCCCCCATGGCAACAGCAACAAGCCTCTCGGCATTTGATGGTGAACCTTTTTCAGATCCTACTTTATATCGTAGTTCGGTTGGTGCTCTACAATATCTATCCATCACTCGCCCAGATATTGCCTATTCTGTCAACAAGCTTTCACAGTTTATGCAAGACCCCAAGTTACCTCACTTGCAATCAGTCAAGCGACTACTTCGGTACCTCAAACAAACACTCACATTTGGCCTCCAAATATCAAAATCCACCAGCACTCAACTCCGAGCATTCTCGGATGCGGACTGGGCAGGCTCGCGTGATGACAGAAGATCAACAGGTGGTTTTTGTATTTTTCATGGTAACAATCTTATTTCCTGGAGCTGTAAAAAGCAGGCAACGGTTGCATGCTCTAGTATTGAGGCTGAATACAAAGCCTTGGCAAACACAGCTGCCGAGCTTCAATGGCTCCAATCTCTCCTACTCGAACTGGGTGTTCCTCAAACTAAAACACCAATTTTGTGGTGTGATAACATCGGCGCTACGTACCTATCGGCTAACCCAGTCTTTCATGCATGAACAAAGCATGTGGAAATTGACTTCCACTTCGTCCGCGATATGGTAGCTCAACAACGACTTCATGTTCAGTTCCTGTCAACTCGAGATCAGCTAGCAGATGTTTTTACCAAAGCATTGTCCACTACTTGGTTCATGACACTCAGAGACAAGCTCAACGTGGTCTCCACCACCTTGGGCTTGAGGGGGCGTGTTAATGATAAATCTTCAGTAACGGATAAGCACCAGCACTCATCCATTCCGATAAAGATGCACCACAATACGGCAACACAGCAACTATCTTCTAGATAGAATTCCAAACCTCTAGACTCATATTATATTTAAACTTCTACTTCTATTGTACTACCTACGCTTATAAATATACAAGGCCTGCACAATATTTAGTAAGGCAAAATATTTAAAACTCATTCAGATATTATCACAAAATCTATGGAATCCTTTGATTCCATCGATTTTTTAACAAACAAATACAAATAGACTTAAATAAACCTTCCTACAATGGATTTAAGCAAATCTACGGTGAGTATTGATGAATAAATTGTTTTATCCTAATTTAAACAAATAATCCGTAAAAAACCTAAATTTAAACGGTAAAATAGTTAGAAAAATAGCATACCGGTGCTTATAGGAAGAGGCTTCGACTGGGTGCTGTTTGCGGTGGCGACAACAGCTTTAAATGGCGGAGATTGACGGTTCACTTGGAGAAAATGAAGTTTTGTTAATAGTTCGAACGTCCGTGAAAATGACTGTCCGCGAGAACTTATTTATGCAATACCGTTCAAACGGTTAAAATACGTTCGAACGGTTTACTTCAATAGATTTAAATATTATGCTAATATATTAATATATTATATTTTAGTTATAGTCTAATTAGATGACACAATATATGCTAGTACTATAGATGACATTATATATGATACTATATATATGTTATATATATAGTCTAATATATTAACATAATATATTTTAATTATAATCTAATTAGATGACACTATATATCACACTATATATATGTTATCTATATAGTCTAATATATTAACATAATATATTTTAGTTATAGTCTAATTAGATGACCCTATATATGATACTATATATATGTTATATATATATATAGTAAAATATATTAACATAATATATTTGTGGTATAGTCTAATTAGATGACACTATATATATGTTATCTATATAGTCTAATATATTAACATAATATATTTTAGTTATAATCTAATTAGATGACACTATATATGATACTATATATATGTTATATATATAGTCTAATACATTAACATAATATATTTGTGTTATAGTCTAATTAGATGACATTATATATGCTAGTACTATAGATGATATTATATATGATACTATATATATGTTACATATATAGTCTAATATATTAACATAATATATTGGTGTTATAATCTAATTAGATGACACTAAATATACTAGTACTATAAATGACATTATATATGATACTATATATATGTTATATATATAGTCTAATATATTAACATAATATATTTGTGCTATAGTCTAATTAGATGACACTATATATGATATTACTATGTTACTAAACTATAGTATCATCTAATATGTCTATATATATTAATGTTGTTATTTTATTTGAAGGTATAGTGTAAAAAAAATATTAGTAAATATTTACAAAACTGTTCGAATTGTTAACAATAAACGTTTGAACGGTTAATGTTCGAGCGGGAATGCATCCATTACTGTTCGAACATACTATTTATACGTTCGAACGTGAAAATTTAAGAGGGAATTTTTTTCCCGCTACATATTCTCACGTTTGAACGATTAGTAAATAACCGTTTGAACATGAAATCTTCTGCAAATACATGACAGAACATCACAATCTCGCTCTCCTCCTGCACGCCACTCTCAGTCTCTTACGAAACATAGACCCTTCGCGACACCAGGTATAATTCTTCCTCAATCTAGCCCCCAAACTCAAAAGAGTTTTTATCTCACTCAATTATTCTCGGATTACTACTTGTTGGGGAGCTCCTTTGCACGGCATATAATCTAATCTCCTTGTCTTTTGATCTCAAAAAATTCAGGTATGCCTTTTTATATTCTCATTTTGGTTTAAATATAATATTTTGCAATGTTAAAAATTTGTATGCTTTTGATATGGTTATTTATGTTGCTGTGAGTTCGTGATTAATGGGGTTTTTCGTTGTTGAAGACAACTGAAATCTGGAATGAATCCGTTCGAACGGGTTAGTCTTACCATTCGAACGTGTATGTTATGTTCGAACATAGTTTAGCACCGTTCGAACGTAAATTATACATCAATGTATTTACAATTAAAATACAAATATATAAGGATAGTTGTAAATTATATGTATTACTAATCTTTAAATTAAAATACAAATAGTGAGGATTTAATAACACTTAAATAGTTAATTCTAAATTAATAAAATTAAGTATTTAAATTAAAATGCTATTAAATCTTTAAATTAAAATACAAATAGTTAAGATTTAATAATACTTAAATATTTAATTCTAAATTAATAAAATGAAGTTTGTAAATTAAAATACTACTAAATCTTTAAATTAAAATACAAATAGTTAAGATTTAATTATATTTAAATACTTAATTCCAAATTAATAAAATGAAGTTTGTAAATTAAAATACTACTAAATTTTTAAATTAAAATATAAACAGTTAGGATTTAATAACACTTAAATAGTTTACTCTAAATTTATAAAATTAATATTTAAATTAAAATAATATTAAATCCTTAAATAATACCTACTAATTATGTTTTTGTTGTATTGTTGTATAAATAATATGTTGTTATTGTTTGACATATGTTGGTATATCTTGCATTGTTTGTTCATCAAAATAAACTTTAGACCCGTTCGAGAGTTATCAATCCGGATGAATGCTTGATTGATAACTCTTGAATTGTCCAGAGTGGACAGTTTGGGATTGTAAGATCATTCTCGCAATTATCGAACTATATCTGTTGTCGTCCAACATTATGAGTTTGGTAGATTCATCCATTGTTCTCCAGATATGCCGTTTCGGTGATGGTGCAACGACGTGTTAATCATCAGTGCACACAACCAAATGAACATATTTAGAGAACTATGGAGAGATGTTGCCGAAATTTTGTTGGACGTAATAGATAATAGACCATAGGTTGGCGAGTATGATCTTACAATCTCGAACGGGATATGACCAACTACCTGATGAAAGGTGGCATACTCCTTGATTGATACATGATACATGCTTGTTTGCTGATGCACACGTGATTGTTTGTAATGAATATAGTCGGCATGGATAAGAGTTGGATGAGAGTTAGCGATCGATTAGGTTAGAATTATAATATATATGCTGAAGGTGTTCAGAAATTCTTAGGGTAGATTTGGGGGGTGGGATGAGACACAAAATTCTCATCTCATCTCATCTCATCAATACACATTTTTCAAATTCCTATATAAAATATAATAAACAATTTAACTTTTTCAAATCCCAATTCAACTTTTTCAAATCTCAATACAATAATAATACTAAAACATAATATTTTAAACACTAAAACAAAATACAAAATTCTCATCTCACCCGCAAACCTGCCCTTAGAGTTCGCATTTGGTACATGCGATAGTGATGGGCGTATTAGATGTCCATGCAGAGAATGCAGGAATTTGCGTTCTCATAAGATAGACTTGGTGAGAGAGTATTTGTTTGTCAAAGGTAGGGGTGTAAATTCAAACCGGTAAACCGGAAAAACGGTCCGGACCAGACCGGTTTTACTGGTTTTGAACCGGTCTGGTCCGGGACCGGTTCTTAGAATGTGAAAACCGGCGAATTCCGGTCCGGTTCTGGTTTAGGCATTTTTTGGACCGGACCGGACCGAACCAGACCGGTTGATAAAAAAAATATAAAAAAAAATATTTTTATATATAAGTTTTATACAAAATATTATATGTATATATATTAAATATTAATATATATAAGTTTTATATATAATGTATAATTATAAATTTATACATTAAATATTAATTTATAATTTCATATATATATATATATATTCATATATGAAATAATTTCATATTCTAATTTATAAATTATTGCATTAAATGTTAATACAATATATAAGTTTATAAATAATACTAATAGTCTAATATAGACTATAGACTATAGTTATATTTATAATTAATACTAAAAGTTTATAACTAATAATAATATTAAATATATAATTTATAACTAATACTAATATATAACTTATAATTATACCAATAGTCTTAAAAAAAGGAAAAATCGGACCGGACCGGACCGGAAACCGGTAAAACTGAAATTACCGGTTTAGGAGGGTAATCGGTGCGTAATCGGTTTTGGAAAATACAAAACCGGTACATACCGGTTCGGTCTTAGATTTTGTTCAAAACCGAACCAGATTGGACCGGTTACACCCTTAGTCAAAGGTATTGATAAGGGTTATAGTGATTGGGTCTTACACGGCAAACCATATCTAACTTCATTTGAGGCTCCACATGAAGAAGAAGAGATCGATGAAGATGTACAACCAGAGGTTGTTGGAGATGAATACGATAAGGATATGGAGCAAATGAGGTGACATCAGTGCGAGAATGTTTATGGATGAAGGTGATACGGACACATCAAGCTCAAATGATGGGGGCCATAACACTTTTGCACGATTGTAGAATGATTCATAGCGTGAGCTATTACCAGACGATGATGCCTCGAATCTAACAAGGTGTGTGAGAACAAATGATTGGAAAATAACTGGATTAAAAAGTCATGATTGTCATGTCTTTTTACAGTGTATCTTGCCTATTGGTATCTGTGGGTACTTGACGAGAGATGTGCGAATGGTTTTGACAGAGTTGGATGTATTTTTTAAAAACTTATGTGCTAAGACGTTGAATGTAGAAGCTTTGGCGAATGGAATGAGAAATTGACATAATATTGTGTATGCTAGAAAGTATTTACCCATCGTCATTCTTCGACGTCATGTTCAACTAGCCGTTCATTTGCCACATGAGGCTCGACTTGCAGAATCAGTTCAATATAGATGGATGTATCCCATTGAACAATTATTGGGAAAGTTGAAACGTACAGTGGGTAACAAGGCCCGCCCAGAAGGATCAATTGTAGAAGCATATATTGACAATGAGTGGCATACCTTCTGTTCCGAATATTTCCACGGAGTTGACACTCAGTTTGATCGGCCGGAAAGAAACTTTGACGTTGACCGAACAAGACAACGGAATGTGTTTTCGATTTTTTCCCAACAAGTACGTCCAATTGGTGCAATGCGTGGATATGACTTGTGTGGAAGAGAGTTCGAGAAAGATCAGTAGTACGTGTTGAACAATTACCCTGAGATAGAGAACTACTTGAAGTAAGTTATAACTTTTTTTTAATTTAAATTCGCTCATTTACTTGAGATGGTTTGAAGAACGGATAATGACATTACATTTGCTTTACTCAATAACGAATAAAAAATATTGATTTAAATTTTGATATAATATATGTTTTACTCAATATGTAGGTTGTACAAATGCATGCGGATAATCCAAATGATATATCGGATGAACTGTATGCATTGGCACGTGGCTCATCTAGACGAGCTGTACGATATTCTGCATGTATTTCTCGGGGAAGTAGGTATCACACAATTGATCAAAATTGTTATAGAAAAATCCAAAATAGTGGTGTCCTAGTAGAAAGAAATAATGATGGAGAAAATATTGATTTCTTTGGGGTTATTGTCGATATAATTGGAATGAAATATTTGGAAGAGCTTGCGGTGTATCTGTTTAAGTGTGATTGGTGGGATTTAAGCAATCCTCGAACTGGTGTTAATAAATCAAAAAAATTGTATGAAGATGATTATTTTATTTTAGCTTCTCAAGCATCTCAAGTATTCTACTTAGATGACCCGAAGTTAGGAAATCAATGGTGAGTAGTACAAAAATATTCTCTAAGAAATATATATGATGTTATCCCCCAGGTGTAAGGACAAGATGAAGAAGAAGATGACCCCTCTACTCAAGAAGCATACCAAAAGAGTCAACCCGCCTTAAATTTGTTTGTGGATTTGTGTCAGTATGAGATGATTCCATTAATTAGAGAAAATATTGAGGCTGGAATTATTGATGCAACATTTGAAGAAAATGTTAATCATCTGAAGTATCTACAGATGATGAGAGCGAATTGTCAAATGAAACTGATACAGATTATGATTGACCAATTATGTGTTAACATTACACTTGATGAAAAATATTTTACTTATTGAATGTATCAGTAGTTTGAAATTATGCCGCCAAAGAGAAAGGAAGTTCGCAACCCATCTCAACTGGTTCTTACCTCTTCTTCAGACTTACCATTAGAGATTGATTCTACAGAACAAGGTAAAAATCTAATACTCATAAAAGTTATTAATTAAGATTCTATAATGGACATATAAATGAAATTGATTATAATGTTATATTTTATAGAGTCTACAGTACAATCTCGTCAAGGTCGAGGCACTACTAGAGGGGTGACGTTGGAAAAATATCGTAAGGTGGGTAAGATCAAGGTTAACATTCCTGACGAACATACCGAGGGTGAAGGACAACCAACAGTTTGGCTTGCATCGCATTTGTTTGCTCTTACACGAACTTACGCACCTTTAGCAACGACTTCATGGAAGAAAATCCCCCAAGATGTTAAAGAGTTTATCAAGAAGCGTTGTTTGGTAATGTTTAAAATATTGATTTAGTAGAATAAATTTCTATATTTTACTTAAATTTAGAATATTATAAATGATAATGTGTTTGTGACTATTTTTTTTAAGAATGATTTCGAATTAAATTTTGGTCGGAGAGAGGAGCGTAAGACTGTGGAAGAGCTTATGGGTAATGCATTCTGTAAATATAAGGCGATGTGTGGTGAGCATTATAATAAGTTTGAGAAGAAGGAAGATGCACGCCAACATCCTTTTTAAGATGTCCAACCTTCTGAATGAGAAAAACTTCGTGACATGTTTGAGGATCCATCATATCAGGTTTAATTAAATTTAATTATTTTACTTGTCCTATTTGTCATTTCGCTTTATAATATTTTCAATTTCTTTGTAGGAGCAAAGTTTTATAAACAAAACAAATAGATCAAAATTGAAGATTAATCATCATGCAGGCTCAAGATCTTTCCATCGCCTCTTTAAGAAATTGGTATTGCTATTTTTTTTATTGGATATAGTTAATTATTTAGATGAATCATAATGATTTTATATCTTAACACATTTATTGTAGCAAGATTTTAATACTAATTATGACCTGACAAAATTATATGCTGCATCGTACACTGATCGTAATAGAGAGTAGACTCATCCTGATGCCCGTGAAAATTATGTAAGTATTATAACATATTTTAATTAAATATATTAGGCTATTTATGACGATATTAATTTTTTATCTTATATATGTCTAGTATAAAATAGTTACCCTACGTGCTGACTCTGCGTCAGATCAAAATTCCTCAACAAGTGATATTGATATTTTTACACAAGTCCTGGGTCAACGTTCAGGATATTTGAGGGGTTTGGGTCGCTGTGTAAAGCCTTCTCCCTCTTCCTCTTCTTCTGGGATTTTATCTATGACTTCTATAGCGGTAGAGATTGCGAATTCCAAAATCGAAGAATTAACAATAAGACAATATGATTAGATGCTCAATTGGCAAAACAACCAGATATGAAGATGCGCCTCAAACAACATGAAGAACAATAATAAGAGTTTAGAAGATAGATGCAACTCCAAGTGCAGCAGCTTCTGCGACAGTACAGGCCTCCAAGCAACTGATAATTTTTTGCGTACAAATTTTGGGATTATCTATTTATGTACGACCAATGCCAGTCTCATGGTTATTTATTTAGTTCGCACTTATTATAAAACTTTTGTGAGTGTTAAACAGTTTCTAATGTATATTTTCAAATATTATGAATGTTTATTTGGTTTTCTATTATTGGCTTTCAATAAAATAGTTATCGTTCGAACAACAAAATAACGTTCGAACGCTCATAGAGTTCGAACGTTCATAAGTTCGAACGCAATTTATTTTCGTAGAATTCGAACGATCACACAACGTTCGAACGTCATTTATTTCCGTAGTGTTCGAACATAACTTATATCGTTTGAACCCATATACCATTCGATATGACCCTTTAACGTTCGAACGCAAAGCTAAATTCATACCGTTCGAACGAATTTATTTTTGTTCGAACGTATTTTACAATCGTTCAAACACGTTACTACTGTTTGAACGTAAAATTGTTTCCATTCGAACGATATTCTAAGACGAATTTCAACTGTGACAAAAGAAATTTCCGTTCGAACGGTTTCTTTCAATTTCATCTCAAAAGATATTTTTGGGACGAAATGATGATTTTCGTCCCAATATACCTTCTGGCACAGTGTTGTTGGAACGAGCTCGGGACGACTTTTTTTCGTCCTAAAAATTTTTTGGGGATGAAACGGCTATCTTTTGGGACGAAAATTTTCATTCCAAAAGAGCCTTTTTGTTGTAGTGGCTTAGTGTCATTGATACTAGGGCTGTACACTGATGGGTTCGGTGTTGGTTTCGGCGCAAAATCGAGATACCACCGACGTCTGCAATGGGTCTGTTGAACCGGCCGAAACAGAGGGTTTGGGGAGAGAAAACCGATCATATCAGTCTCGACGTGCGTCGGCGCAGGCTTCGGTCCACCGTAGGCGTCTTCTGTGAAGGAGGAGTAACTGAGGAAGAGTGAAGAAGTGTCTCGCCGTCGCTGCCATGGAAGAAGAAGAGAGTTGCAGAGGCTAGAGAGGAAGAAAATGACGCGGGGAAGAAGAAGAGGGGCATGGAGGGGTTATAAATTCATCTTAAAACGAGGCTTAAAAGCCAAACGGTGCCGTTTTATTATAATTTTTTTTTTAACTTTCAAGCTCTAAAACGACGCCGTTTTATATACATATATTAATATATATATATAAATAGACCGGATCGGCCGGTTCAGTAATTTTCCAGGGGTTCAAACCGGCCCCGAACCGTCGATATCGGTTTTCCTTCAATTCATTTCGACCGCCGACCGGTTCTTTGCCGTTTCTGGCTGGTTCTGTGCTCCGGCTGTCGGTCTGATCGGTTCACAGCCGGTTCCGACTGTTCCTGTACAGCCCTAGTTGATACAAAGTAAAGAATATATAATTTGTGGCAATATATGACACTACTTTCTTGGCACGAACAAGACACGATACGAAATAAACGGGTTTGAGTTTGATATGAATGTGTTTGAGTCAAAATGAGTTGACCTAATAAGACACGATTAATAAACATGTCAATTTCGGATCAACCTACGAAACTTACAATATTCATCCCTTATAATACGAATAAATTATATTTTTAAAATTTTATAAATGTCTAGTCTTATGTCATTTTTTGTTGTTGAGAATATCTAATATTAATAAATTAGTATTTGACTACTTAATATTAAATTATTAAATATTTTTTTATAACATATAATTTTATTTTATGAAAATATTAATTTTTATATTATATATATTATTAATTTGGATATTGATAATAAAATAATTCTTCTTTCTTTCATTAATGTAGTGTGTATATATATAGCAAAACGATTTTGTACATTAATTGCATGCATGAGATCAGGTCTTCTTGTTGACTGTCGACGATTGGATATATTTCTCTCCTGTCATTCGAATACCTTAATTGAACTGACCATTGAGAGTCATGAATGCGTGCCGAAAAGATAAAAATATTTAATAATATTCAGCTTGCATTAATATAATTAATTGCTATGTATAAATTAGCCAATTCTTGCTGAAAGCTGCATGTTCCATGCATGCGTGCATGCAGTACTATGAAGAAGATCACGCATCATGCTAATCAATAATCGGGTCATTTGTTGTGAATTGTCGAATTCGATGGATGCACGTGACATTCATATCTGAAATAGATTGGAATAAAACGATGGAGCTTTATTAATTATATGGAATTAATTAAAGAGTAATATTAGGTACAAATTCTATACGAACCTTTTATAAAAATATAGGTCCCATCAAAAAATTGCGAGTTTTTCATATTTTTCTCTAATTGAGTCTATCTTTTATATAAATGATTTGTGCGAGATTTGTGTATTTAAAATTTATATGTATCATTTTTCTTAATTAAAAGTGAGCACGTGGCTCTAATTACGTTTATGTATGTGTATGTATATACAAATATAAATAAAGACAAATTACAGCTAATATTTTTGCCTCCAGCTTGCATGATATAATAGATAGGTTGATATATGCAAATTAAAGGAGGGTTTCTGGGCTAATTACTAATTAGCTGCGGCCACGTAGTTCTAATTTTTCAACCTCATAATTTTTTGTGGAGGATTTCTAATCTCATATCTTTCAATATTATTCGTCTCTCTCTTCCCCTCATCCGTTCATTGCAAACTTACCTCATATTTCTCATTGAGGACGTCGTACGTACGTATATATATATAGTTTTGTTATTTATCAGTTTTTTCATACATTACATTTATTTTTATTTTATTTATTATTTTATTCTTTTTAAATTAATTGAATTTTTTTAATTATCATCCATACACTATATATTTAATAATAAAAAAAATTATATTTAATATATGATGTGAGGATAATGGATAAAATTTTTAATAAAAACATTAATGCTTCTCCCTGGGTCCCGACAATAGATCCCATTCATATTTTTTTTTTAGTTAATAATTAAGTATTTTTAAATGATGTTGAGGATTTTTTTGAAAAAATATTTAAACGAATTAAAAAATGCATGAAAAAAATGATCTTATTGCTTAGCAGTGTCAGACCCAGCTGTTTTGCAGAAATGCTCTATTAGACCTGGAACTTTTGGTGATCTGGTAAAGGCTCTAACCTCAATCTGTGATCGAGATACCATTGAATTATTTGCTGTTGCAGCTAGGAACATTTGGTATAGGAGGAACATGGTTATCTTTGAGAATTCTTTTATTCATCCACGTGAAGTTATGCAGACAGCCAAGAAATCTCTGGTTGAATTCAAAGCTGCTCAAACAAAGCTTCCTTCACCTTCTCAAAGGACGATAACAGAGGATTGGCATTGGAAACCTCCTCCACCAGGGGTTACTAAGATCAACTGGGATGCAGGATTAAATGAAGGACAAGGCAGAGCTGGTTTTGGTTTAGTAGCTCGTGATTCTCAAGGAAATGTGATAGTGTCCAAAAAATTTTCTAGGCCAAGCTTATTTGATCCTCTACTTGCTGAAGCTCAAGGGGCTTTGTATGCAGCTGATCTAGCAATAGAGTTGGGATGCAGTTCAATCATTCTGGAGGGTGATTCTCTATCAGTTGTCAAATACTTAGCACAACCAGTGGATAGATGGGATCGGGTGGGGATGATTCTAAATGATATTAAGTCTAATCTTTCAAGTCTAGCTAGTTGGGAAGTTAATTTTGTTAAACGTGCAGCTAATGTTTTTGCTCATCAACTTGCAAAAGCTGCACTTTCAATTCCTGCGGAGGTTGTTGAATTGGTTGTTAGTCCAGATAGTTTGGATGTTGTAATCCCTGATGTTGTTTAATGAAAGTGATCTTATTTAAAAAAAAAAAAGTGTCAGACCCACTCTAGATGGTCCTAGCATTGATACGTACGTAAAAACGTGGGCATCATCCAACTAAAGAAAAAGAAATGAAGGGGAATTACACGTATACAGCCTGTCAGTCACGATTTTGAATTTGAAATATTTGAATAGGAGAAATGATTTATACAAATTTTAAATTATAAAAAAATATTTCATCTTAAAAAATTATTTATTATTAAGGAGATCTATATTTTTATAAAAGATTTATATAAAATTTATTTATTTCAAACTTGTATTTAACATTAATTTTTTTATATATAGACGATGTTATCATGCACACAAATAAAAAGAACTTGTTGACTTCTGTCTATTGATGATACTCTCTCTCTCTCTCATTAAAATTCTTTTATTTTTTATTTCTTAAGAAAAGGAGAAAAGGAACGACCAACATAACAATTCTTCCTAATATAATTATAGGAGTCTCTTCCTATTATAAAATATCCGATTTGTACTATAGCTACTGTCTTAAAGGTAAGCCCATTATTATAATATCCTCAAAGTATCCAACTAGTCTAAAATCCACCGTATGACCCAAAAATCATAAATAATTTTAATTTATATTTTAATTCAAACTCCTGATCTTAAAATCATAAAATAACAGTTTGTACCAATTAATCAACTACCCCTTGGTGGTGTCTCTCATTTGAATTCAAAAGTTAAAAAGTGGGACCCACTTTAGGAGAGAATTGAGAAATATTAAATTAATAATTTTTAAAAAAATTGATGCATTTTATTCCGCAATATTGAATGTAATAATAATAATAAAAAGAAATCATGAAAATATCTGACTCTGTCTGAGAAATTTGATTTGATGTGAAGGAAGGTTTATTCAGATTACCGTATAGACTCTTCTGATGGTTAGAACCACACAAATTAACACTTGATGATGTATATACTTGAATGTAGAATTTAGATACAGAAACACTTTTATTTTATTTTATCTTATTATTATAATTTTTTTAAATTTTTATATAAAATATAATAAATAATTTAATTTTTTTAAAATTTTAAAATAATAATAATATTATTAATATTAAAAAATAATATTTTACAACTCATTTAAAATTTATTCACCTCATCCCACTATCCCAACCAGCCGTTAATTTGCTGAAAACCACACGGAATGTAATCATGCTACGGTTCCCATGCAATCCTAAATATCCTAAGCTCACCAGTGGAATGCATGCAGACTCCCTCCCACCAGCTTCTGTGATTACGTGGGATCCAGCTAGGAAATGGGAAATAATAGTATGCTCTCTCATTCTAATAGTCTATATATTTATTTATTTTTATTTAATAATTAAGAAAATCACTATCAGTATTAATATTTTTTTTTATTTTTTTAAATATTTAAAAAATATAAAAAAAAAAAATAAGGAAGTGGGATTTAGGGGCAGCACCCTAGCAATACACATAAGAAATTTTAGCCCAATTTAAATAGTGAGATGAGATAAGATGATTTTAGATAAAAATTAAAAATTAAATAAAATATTATTTTTTAATATTTTCATTATTTCAAAATTTAAAAAAATTATGTTTATTATTTGGGAAAAGATAGTCTCCCACCCCATTTGAACAACTTGCATTATTATTATTATTATTATTATTATTTTACTTAGTGATTAAGAAAGTGATTTTAAATATATTGGTGTATTTATTTTTATTTTTTAAAAGTATTGAAATGTATTAAAAAAATGTGAAAAGAAAATAAAGCTGGGCAGTACGCCCAGCGGTAAAAGTGGGGCAGCATAGTATCCTCACTCTTATTATATTTTATGTAAAAATTTAAAAAAATTATAATGATGAGATGAGATAGATGAAACCTCAATATCTAAACTGGGTTGACGCACACAAAATTAATACAAATGCATCCCTTCACTCTTCAATGACTTTGCGTAAACCATTTTTTATCACAAACTTAAACTGAAAATGTGCTTGCTGAAAGCTGATGAACAAAATGACATGGGGACCGGAAGAAGTCATCCTTATTGAGTAGAAATATCAAAACTTGGAGCCAACGTCATTACTGTGTAAAAATGAATGGAAATTACCTCGAACTCTTGTATTTATTAATTCAGGTTAACTGGAAATGATAAAAAAAAAAAAAAAAAGGAAGAAAAAAAGAGGACCTTAGCTGCATTTGCATATCCCAAAAGCATCAAAGAATAAACCATTTCCCTAGCTGTTTGTGCTGTAAAGTTACTTTTATTGTAAAGTAAATCTAACGTATCATATGAAATCATATTAGTTTGTTAGTTTACTTTTGTGAAATCTCTTTGTGGTTATAATAGTTCTTTCTACATATTAATTTATTTGTAATTTTGTATCATACTCGTCCAACCATGGCCTTTGTAGTTAATACAGTGACTCAGATCATACGGTCACCTTGAGAGTCTCCTATGGAAGTAGTTCTGATGTCTGGAGGGTAGCGTTAGTGTTTGTAGTATTCTATATGATGAGGGCGATTATCTAACTTCTTATTCTGGATGTTAATATATTAGCTAGAGAAGAAACCCATGTTCTAGGTCTATTCTATTTATGATACTTGGTTCCACCTTTCATATTCCCTCTTTTCTTAGCATCTAAAATCTTCAACTAACTTGAAGTTTTCTCAGCAAAACAATGGAAGGAAAGGATATACATGTCACTTACAATTTGCCCACGTCTTCGGGGAAAAATGTAACCTTGATAATCAACCCTGCCTTCATCTTCTTCTAGGTAAAACTGGAAAAAACAGAGATAAAAAATCATAAAACTCACCCTTAATTCCTAGCGTAAAATTAACAAGTTCAAAAACTTTAGGGTGTTTGAATACAGTCAACTTCAGAGAAAATCAAAAGCTACTTTATAATCAACGTATTTAGATTGAATTTGTTACTAATCGACAACAAAGCAATGGTATTAGCTGGGAGATTTCATACAGCCTGTAGGCATTCAAAGGAGTCGATCCTTTAGTATGTTCATATGTGAAATGTATCAACAGTGCTCCAACCCACCACACCATTCAACTCCCCTCAACCTACAACACCAGACATAGGAAAAGCTGAGTAGCAAGACACACACCTGGAGCCAGTTGTGGAAGCCAGAAACTTCTTCTTCACCATGCTGCTTAATTTCTCCAACAAATACGTGTTCAAAAGCGGAAGAGGAACCAGATGTAACACCTCGTCCATAGAGGTCAAACCAGAGACTAGTCATCATACTTTTAAAATCTTGATAGTTCTCAGATTATAATACCCTTGGATGAGAGATACTTGTGAAGATATTTGACTGGTGCAGTTCAATTAATTTCTTCTATAAATGAAGCTTGCTCTTGCCTCTCCTCAGACGAGACAACTTCTTTGCACCCTTCGTCTGGGTTATAATTGTCTAGGAGAGAACAGAAACGAGAAAAAGTACATCTGTGGAATATATTTTCGTTCACCCAGCTTAATAGGCTTCCTTGTGCCATATCTTCTTTTTGGAAGACCTTCTTCCCATCTCCACAGTCAATTTCATAGTCCTTACCAGGTACCAGACGGTTTATATCAAGTTCCCAAAGCTTGTTGCAAGCTTGTGACAGGTCAGCAAGCTCCTCTTCAGTGGGCTCTAAATAAGCACCATTTTCAACCTCATCAGAGTATTCTTGCTCAGTGGGAGCACGTTTGTATCCATGCCACTGATCCGTCTGAATCTGTCAATAGGTTGATCAAGTGAATCAGTTAGAAATTGATGATACAAGTAAATCTTCTCAGAATTTCTTGTTATGAAGAATATTATAAAATCCTACACAATTGATTGTGAATAGTGAATCCTAGTTTCTCAAATGCAGCTTATACTATTTCAAAATTGTTCAGTGGTACTATTTCAAGGTAACATGTCCAATTTTCTAGCCAAAGATCATCACTAAACCCCAGAACACAGTTGCTTCGAGGTACTGGATCTTCATTATCTAAACAAAAAACTACTAAATAGAATAAACCAAACATTTTTGTGGTCAGTAATTACTCTCTTTTTAACCAAAAAACATTTTCATCCCTGTCTCTCTCTAAAACAAACACACAAACCTTTTTTTTAGATCCATACATACAGCCCCAAAACGTTTGTAATGCTAACTACACAATGGAACTTGACAATAATAGTGCCATTGAGAAGTGAACAGAGAATAGATGACACTGCCCAAAATCATCTATCGGGACCAAGAGCAAGTTTACTGTGTTTTTGAAAGGTGATGAGTTGAGCAAGGAAAAAAAAAACCTTGTGTGACAGCTTTCGAGGCTTTTCACCAACAGTCTTCCAACCACCATTCTTCTCCTCATCATTCTCCTGTAAGAAGAGTTCAATCCCACCATAAATAACTCAAAATCTTAAAAGCAAATCCCATCATTTTTCTTTATAATAGGAGAATTAACAAAATCAACCTCTTCGTCTCAACGTTTTGGTCATAACCATTTTTAGAATATAATTTAGTTATTCAATTTAGCTTCACACTTCACCCCATTTCAACTAAATATTTCATGTATCAGGTCCATTTATTGAAAGATTTTGACCCACACATGGGGGAGAGTGTTAGAATATAAGTTAAAAGATTAAATTCACTTAATCCTATCAAATTAAGCTTTTCGATAAGTGGTAATCTAACAACCATGTTGCTCAACATCTTCAACCTTTTCTTGTCCCTCATGCACAGTCTGTATTTATATATTGTACAGATCATTCGTATTGTGAAGAGATCACAGAAGAGTTCAAAACTTAAAAGGAGGACGACCTATATCATGAATTAATACTCAATATAAAAGGTATGTTGACCTTTCAAATCATTATTCTTCATGACAGCATAGCAGGAATGGAGAACAAAGAGTCCTTTTAATGATCAAACGCATTCAAACATACAAGCACAAATAGGTGTTTAAAATAAGACTAGAGTTCCTATAAATGATCACAATCACATCCGAAGAGGGATACCTGCTTGTTGTCACCAGTAAATTTTAAATAAGAAATGCTTTTACAGAGATAAACACCAGAAAAAATTTACAAGTGAGAAGATCGAGACCATTCTCTTTGAGACAAAGGACTTGCCTTCTATCGGGTCAGTGTCGAGGGATAGTACACCAACTAGTTGGCTATTTTGAACATTATGACTAAACCCTGAAGATATCACAACTTAACACTACTCGAATTAATCAAAATTCTACAACACAAATCGCAGCCAATCCCCAGACTACAGTAAGACCCACCAAATGAGAGCAATAAAAAACACACACAAAAACTAAATCACCTTTTGAGGCCACCTCGAAGGTCTGGAACCCCAGAAATCCCAATCCTCATTCCCAAATTCACCTTTTTCCTGCAAAACCACATTTCCATTTCCATTTACACTCAAATTCCACACCGTAAATATCAGAAATCGTATTCACCAAACCTGTCTGCTCGGCCGGTTCTGAGTATAAGTATGAAGTCGATCAGAGCCCTCTTCACCTAGATCCGGCTCTCCAGACGCAACCTACGATTTTCAGCGCTGGTCAGTGATCGCGGGTGTCCAACTGTGAAAAAAAAAACGATCGATGGCAAAAAACCGACAAACCGACCGACCGGCCGCTGTCCAAACGGCGCCGTTTCTACCTAGGGTTTAAAGTTTTAAACAACCCGTGCTCCAGCCTCCCTCTCAGTCTTTGCTTCCCTATTCTCCTTCTCGAGCCCTCATTTTCAAATTCTCCAATTTTCATCCTCTTCACTCTTCACTCTCCAGCGGCAGCGGCCCAGCCTCCACGTCCCTCCGGCAAACGGCGCAACCCCGGTAATCCCACTCCAATTCAGACCCGTCAAGGAGTCCACCGCGTGTTAAAATAACCCCCACGGAGTCCACCGCAAGCCGTTGTTTTTTTTTAAGGTATGATTTCCTGTTTTTGTAACTTTATCGTCGTATCAATTTATGTCCATATATTTTTAATTATTTATTTTGTATTGTGTATGGACAGGGATTAAAAAACTTTGGATCAAACTTTTGCACTGTGAAATTAAATCCGAGAGCTAATTCGGAATTCTCACTGTGAGTGTTCTTGTTAGATCAGAATCAAATTATTAATTTGTGTGGTATTTGCTGATTTAATATTGTGTTGACAATTTTGTTATAAAATTATTTTGATTCTTGAAATAATTTATGAAGTTGGTGAGCGAACTAAAATCTAGATTAGAGTGGCTTGTGATATTTGTCACGTTGCAAATTAGTTACTATATAATTGTGTTGATTTTTTTTTGTTATTTGTTGTTTTAATTGTTGTGTAATGACGTGTTGTATATAATTTTTCACATTAGATGACTTCTTCGTCAAGTCCAACTGATATTGATTCGAACTCATCCTCAGTTGGAGAGAATGATAATTTGTTAAGGAATCTTGTAACTCACAAATATAGTGAAGAGGCTGTAAGGTTGGCGCTTGCGGAGATGATAATCATTGATGAATTGCCATTTAGAATTGTTGAAGGGCAATGATTTAAGAAGATGATTTAGTTGCTTGAACGTAGATTTAAAGTGTCATGTCGAGTCACGGTTGTAAGAGATTGTATGAAACTTTTTGTATCCGAAAAGGTCAAGCTTAAAAAGCAGTTTAAAGATGGGGGAATGAGGATTTCATTAACTATCGATACATGGACATCGGTACAAAATCTTAATTATATGTGTCTAACTGCACATTTCATTGATAGTGATTGGAAATTGTAAAAGAAAATTATTAATTTTTTTTTAATCCCTAATCATCGAGGGGATACTATTGGGAAATATATTGAATCGTGTCTCCTTCATTGGGGCATTGATAAGATATTTACTGTTACTGTTGATAATGCTAAGTCAAATGATACTGCAATTTCATATTTGAGGCATTTTTTGACGGGAAATATTTTGGGGGGAAAGTATATGCATATAAGATGTTGTGCTCATATTCTGAACCTTGTCGTGAATGAGGGTCTTAAGGAGTGTAATGATACGATTATAATGGTTAGAAATGCGGTTAGATATGTGCGCTTCTCCCCTGCAAGATTAGACAAGTTTAATAGATGTGTAGAAAAAGAGAAAATTGATTGTAAAAAAATATTGTCCCTTGATGTGCAATCCCAATGGAATTCAACTTACATGTTGTTGGAGGTGGCTGAAAATTTTGAGAAGGCTTTCAAGCGGATGGAAAGTGAAGATTATAATTTTCTCTATTACTTTAAAGATGGAAACATTGGGCCTCCTAGAGCTGAGGAGTGGGAGACAGTGCGAGTTTTTGTGAAATTCTTAGAAATGTTTTATGATGCCATTTGTCGATTTTCTGGATCTTTACATATCACGGCAAACACCAGTTTTTTAGAGATTTGTATGCTCCAAAAAGAGTTGGTTAGGCTAAGTGAGAGTGAAAATAGTTGTTTGATGAACATGGCCATAAGCATGAGAATGAAATATGATAAGTATTGGGGTTCATTGGATAGGATGAACTTATTGTTATTGATTGCAGTTGTCCTTGATCCACGTAGTAAGTTAGGGTTTCTTACTTTCCACTTGAAAAAAATTCATGATGAGAGTCGGGCTAAAAAATTGGTGTCGAGTGTGAGACAGTTATTATCAGACTTGTATGCGGAGTATAATGCTACGTTCGGTTCTACCTCGACAAGCGAAAAACATGTTCCCCATCTGGCATCTACACCCACAAATAATGGTGAAAACAATCATGAGTCACGATTTTTTTATGAGTGGTTGCTAGCATCGACTGCCTTTGGATCTATAGCTGCTAAAACAGAGATAGACTGGTATTTATCAGATAGTTGTGTGGCATTCAACCAATCTTTTGACTTGTTAAATTGGTAGAAAGTTAATGAGCCTAAGTATCATATACTTGCGAGGATTGCACGAGACTTATTAGCTATGCATGTTTCCACGGTTGCATTAGAGTTAGCATTTAGTACGGGAGGTCGTGTACTTGATCATTTTCGGAGTTCCTTGGCTCCGAGCACTATTGAGGCACTTATTTGTACTCAGAATTGGTTACGACATCCGTCAACGCCAATTGATATTCGAAAGTCCATGGATAATGTTGAGAGCTACGTGGTAGAATCTGGTAATGTTTTTCTCATTCAATTTTCATATTCATTTACTTTTATAATTTAATTTAATTCATTTTTCATTATTCTAATTTATTAATATTGATTATTTGATATTTTTCCATATAGAGAGCGGAGCATCATTCATCACAACTATTGATGACTAAAGAATCAAATACTGCATTAGGAATCTATTTGGAATCTTGAGGAATGAAGATTTGTGAAATTTTATTTTTAGAACAATTGTTGCTTATTTGCTTAAGACAATTTGGTTTTATTTGTAATGTGTATTAAACAATAAACATCTGGTGGAGTTTTTTATTTATTTATTTTTAGTTATCTAGTAATTAGTATATAAGACTATAAAATTTAAATAGTATTAGTAGTATATATATAGTAGTTATTAGTTGCTAATAGTATACATGACATTAAACTTAAAATGAAATTTAATTAAAATTCAGCAAAAAAATTTCAAAATGTTGATGATCTTGAATAATAAATTGAGCCTAAAAAAAAATTGAATTGGATTTTAAAAATGTCTAAAAAGAATGGCCCAGACCGATAAATCGATCGTGAACCGGCTGACAACCATTCGGCCGGTTTCACCCTCTTACACGATTAGTTTCAACCGATTTTCTCTCTCAAAAATAACGAAGTTGGTCGGTTTTGATTTTTGCACAAAACCAAATCGAGGGGATCGGTTTTCACCTCTAGTTAGCCATATGAACAGTTGAATGAAAGGAGAGAGAAACTGTGAGAGGGGTTGGTAGTTGAATAAATTCGAGGGTGGACCCTGAAGGCGGGAGATGGCAATATTGTAAATAAGTTTTTTTGTTTTTGCAATAACATGCTTTTGCCGACAAATTCGGGCGAGACGTGTCTTTCCTTTTTTCTTTTAAAAAGAATTAAATTAAATTTTCAACTCTTGGGAGGAGAATAATCATAATCAAATAAGAGTAATTATTAACCAATTTCGGGAGAGATCTCATTTAAAAAAAATCATTTTCTACTCTTAGAGGAAAATAATCACAATCAAATAGGAGTAATCATTAATAAACTTTAAAATACAAATATTTAATATTTTCATCCTATTATATATTATAAGTTAACTTGATTTTAAAAAATAATGATTATGTAAAGAAAAAATCTACTCATCATTCTCACATTACATACCATACATAATTTTTTAATTTTTAATTTTTTTCTCTTATTAAATATGTGATGGATAGATGGTGAGTAGAAGAACTCAATTAGTTTAGTAAGAATAAAACTATTTTTTTTTTTAAAATAAAAATAAGTGTGATGTGTGGTGTATGAGAATGATGAGTATCAAAACTCGTAATTTTGCTTCAAGTACAAAAAATAATAAAAGAATATAAATTTTGCTCAAATTGTCTATATAATATTTTTTTTTCAGATAATAATCCATATATATCAGCATTTAATCTCTCTAAATTAAACCACTTAGGGTAACCGAACTTAATTCATCTCAACTTATCATTACAATTTTTTTAAATTTTAACACAAAATATAATAAATAATTTAACTTTTTTAAATCTCAAAATAATAATAACATTAAAAAATAATATTCTAACAATATTTTATCATCTCAACTCAATTCAATTTAATTCAATTCAATTTAATATCCAAACGCAATCTTAATTTAATCAAACGATGTTGTAGATTTTTGGAAAGAAAATAATAAAATGTAGTGGAAATGAGAGGTGACACGTCTATGCTAAGAGATATAGTGGAAATGGGAGGGTGACACGACAGTGAACTAGTGTTGAATTATAATCAACAAGAACAGTGCCCATAAATTAGCCACATATATGTATATGAAAAGCTTTTACAGAAGTGTGGGTACTCATGAAGTCAATTCCTTCAAAAAAAAAAAGAAAAAGAATTTTAGATTGTTGCGTATATAAAATGGCAAGTGGCCGTACGTCAGTTTCATTATCTATAGATTCGAAAGAACTCCTGATCCATTGATCATGATATATATATAATATTACGGACGTAGAATCGATCCCTTGGTTTGTTGCCAGCTAAGTAAGTTCTCGGCCAATGTTGATTCACATGATCATCGATGCATGTTCACTGCCTTGTTCTCTATATTTAGTTAAAGTTATACCTCAAGTAAAACCAAATTATTAAGCATGTATGTTAACAAGTCATGATGTATTGCTCTTAAATTTCTGCTATAAATAGCGCCTGATCATCTTTACATCTCCATAACAAAACTGCACGAACGCATTATCAGCACTAACATCAATAGTGATTAGCACTTGGGTAAGGTAAAAGTTTGAGATCATCAGATGGGTTCGGAGAGAACTTTGCAAGCTACTCTTTTCTTCTCACTCATCAACCTTCTCTTCTTTACCCTTGTAAGTGGTAATTGCTACATTTGTCCTAAGCCTAAGCCAAACCCTAACCCAAGCCCGAGTGCCAGTAGTACTCCTGCAGCCACGCCCAATAGACGCCCTGAAGCTGGGAGTCTGTGCCGAGCTACTTAATGGAACGGTCGGTGCAGTTGTTGGGACCCCACCAGATGCCCCTGCATGCTGCTCTCAACTTGGAGGGCTTGTCGATCTTGAAGCTGCAATCTGCCTCTGCACTGCCATTAAGGCTAACATTATTGGCATCAACCTTAACATTCCCGTTTCCCTTAGCTTGCTCATCAATACTTGTGGGAATAAGTCCCCTCTGGCTTCCAATGTGCCTAGCTACGCATGCAAGACTTCTTTAGATCTATCTATCTGATTTGCAACGCTGCTGTGTATTTTTGTTTTTTTGTATGTTTTTCTGATCTCCTTCATGATGAAGTGTTTGTTAATCGTCTTCTAGCAAGCGTTGGTTAATAATGCAGACCCCAGGATCTTACAATTCTGATTGTTTATAAGTACTTTGGACTGCTTTTCAATTCTGTAGTGGCATGTCTATAATAATTGTACTACGTACGTACGTACGTGATCCTTATGCGTCAATTTCTACTGTACAAAACTGTCCAGGCCGCTAGGCATGCAGCTTGTCTATTTTAATTTTTAAGCTAACTTTGAATGATATATATTTATAAAGGACAATATATAGCATTCTTCGTTAACATTTTCTTTTTCCTCATATAATACATGAGCCCGTCGACTAATCATCTGCATATATATAGTATGTACACGAAGCACGTATGCCGTGATTTACGTAACCGCAATGGCAATATGACATATATCCTTAATTGTATAAATAAAGGGTAAAACTTAAAAATTTTATTTATTATTCTCACGTCATATACCAAATATAATTTTTTATTTTTTTCTCTTACTAAATATATAGTTTATAGATGATAAATAGAATAACTTAATTAGTTTAAGAAAAATAAGATTAAAAAAATAAAAAATAAAAAATAAATATAATATATAATGTTTAGAAATGATATATATATAATGTCATATACAATAAACCTTAAACGTCACGACGATCGACGTTCTCGAATCGCAGTGCTACATGCATGGATGTCATCGAGATCCCACGCGAGAAGCCCAAATGGGCTGCATATTTTATTATTTTTTAGTGCAAACAAGATACTAATACAATCACAAACCCACAGCTTTTGTGGGTGCTCATGTTGTATAAAGATTAATGTTATATATAGTCGTAGAGCGTATAAATATTGTGTAATTATTTTAAAAAAGAGTAAGATCTATTATTATAAAATTAATTTTTTTTATATAAATTTCGTATTTATTTATTTTTTTAAAAATAAATGCACGACATTTACATACTTACAAGTATTTGCAACTATAATTTCTTTTATACAAAACAACGGGCTCTGGCAGTAGTTTCGTAGAAACCCTATATACGTATACATGTACATTATAATATTCCCCACGAGACTCTTTTTTCCTCACCATTAATTACGTTCCCAACGACAACGAGTTGCTGTTGAGAAAAGTATGATTTTTACAAGGACATGTAAGTTTTCGTGACTATAATACTTTGATCATTACCATCGGAACATGTTCGACGGCTAGCAGACCGTACGGTTTCTACGGTACTGTACTGTTATTCCAAAATCTCTTCTGCAGTACTATAACTCCGTTGATTCTCAACTACATTGTTCCGATGATTCTTCTCATGATATCTCTGTTGGCAAGGGCAATACTCTTAAGGCTGTAGTTTCGTAGAAACCCTCTATAGCAATTATATTCTAAAATATTTCTTTTATATATATACTAGGAAAGGACATGTGTTCAGTTTAATTTTACATAATTTTTTATTTTCTAAACAAAAAAATTATTTTAAAAAGTAGAAATAATGAATTATAGAAAAAAAAATTCAGTTCATCATCTCCTATATTATACAGTAACATGTAATTTCTCATTTGTACCATTCAATTTAAACATATATATATTATATTGACGTTTAAATATGTATGTTTATACATCAAGAAAAGAAAAAGAAATCACATATTGATGTGTGGTGTGGAGATGATGAATAACATTTCTTTAAAAAAAATCATTTTAAATCTATCTCTCACATGAAAACCCAATTTTCATTCACGACACATGAGTATGCATAAAATGATACAATAAATGCCAAGATGCAAAACACAACATAAATACACACAAGCATAATTCAATTAAATAAACAACACATTCTCACATCTAACCGACCTCCATACTCATTGGACTCAAAATCTGACACAACCAACCAGACTGTAGAAAATTTGTTTGTGCAAAAATATATTCAGATCTCACAAAACTTTTTGGAAAATTACTTACAGTGAAAATATAATTTTTAAAGGATCAAGGATGTGTAAGAGGTGGCGGCACAATAACGTAACAATGTATTTTGGACTATGACCATGGATCTCAAAAGGCCAAATTTTGAATATATAGGAACAAAGGCTGCGTTTGGATGTTGAAATGAGTTGAGTTGAGTTAAGATGAAAGTTGAATAAAATATTATTAAAATATTATTTTTTAATATTATTATTATTTTGTAACTTGAAAAAGTTGAATTATTTTTTATATTTTGTGTTGAAATTTGAGAAAGTTATAATGATTATATAAGATGAGTTGAGATGAGTTTGAGATCCAAACTGACCCACTTGGGATGGCTAGGGAAGGGTTTAGAGATGTTGGTGAAGCAAATAGTGATAGTAGTTGGCTGCAGGTGGCGGCGTGGGTGGCGGTTGGAGGCCAAAATACCCAAATCAAAAAATGAGTTAGAGGGGTTTTAACGATGGTGGATTAGAGTTGAGGTTGGGTGGTTTAGGTAGCTGGATGGTTGATGGTGGTGTGGTGAAGAGATGGTGGCTAACGGCGGCGCGACGACGACACTAGAACGAAAAAGGGCCTTGGCATGGATTCCCTCGTGGCTGTTAATGGCGGCACGAGAGGGGTTGATATTGGAAGGGGAGGGACGCCAGTCGGAAGATAAGAGAATGGACTGGGTGGTGTTGGCTACCCTGGCGTGTGGCGGCGCACTGGAGGGGACAAAGAAATGGATGGGCCGCGACTTTGATTCCCTCATGGCGGTTAACGGTGGCACGAGAGGGACTGAGATTGGAAGAGGAGCGACACTGGCCGGAGGGGAAGAGAATGGGCGGGGTGGTGTTGGCCACGCTGGCGTGTGGCGGTGCACTGCAAGAGACGAAGAAATGGACGGGGGAGAGGGGAGGAGGGGCTCACCCGCGGGAGAAGACTAGGGGCAAAATGGGAATTTGGAAATAGAAGCATGGACAAAATGGAAAAACAAATTGTTAGAAGAAAATACTGTTCATCTCGATTCACACTTATATATATAGTAGATATGTTCTTTATTACTCTTATTAAAGGCCAACCAACCATGTGGGCCAACCTTCAACAAGTCGAAAACCCAATCTATGATCTTTGCAATACTTATTTTAAGGCATGCGAATTTCAAACACTTATTTTAAAAAAAAATAGAGTCTATCATTAAAAAATAAAATTAGATGCCATATTTACTCTTTTTTTTTATTTTTTTTAAAGGAAGTGAGCTTGTACACCACAACAACAAATATCATCTCTCTCTCTATCTGATTCACAATGGATATTGTGCTATTATAATCAACATTCTTATAGGAAAACTATCTCTTGTTGCCTCTTCCTAACATTTTCTTGCCCATAAAAGAAAAAAGAAAGAAAAGATAGCTGATGATAAGATCTTTAGTAACCTAGGCATTGAGTGGCTTGTCAGAATCTGTTGGTGAAATACACAATAATATAATAAAAATTACAATTGAAATAAAATTAAAACAAAGCTAGTTTGGACTGATGCACGGAAATATCGCTCTCTTTAAAGAGATTCAAGTATTCTGCAGTGTACAAAGTCTCAAATTAACCAGTGCATCAGAAATCTTCTTGACTTGACTCCTCTAGGATACAACAGCCCAACTGATCGTCGTATGACTCAAGCCTACTGTGCAGAGTAGGCTTGAGTCCAAATCTCCACTCAAAAGAACACATTTCTTTTATCTGGAAATACTCTAAAAAATATATACTCACTAAGTATATTTTTGTTTATAACACTTTTTTATCAAATATTCCACACACGTACACACCGTAAGACTACTCAAATATATATATAAATATAAAATGTGTATTGGACAAAAAAGTGACCCAGAACTTAAAGGACGTAAACGGAAATAACATTTACTAAATAAATTAACAACTACAAGGCCGTTAAGAAACATTGAAGAAACCGTTAAAGCAATAAAACTTATTGAAAACCAAAACGGTATGATAACTTAAAGACAAACTCTCTCCGTTCCGCTACTGGCAAATCAAGAGAATAAAAGCAAGCTTAAAACCGTTCAAGCAATAAATCTCATAAATCTTAATAATTATTTTAAAAAATACCAACAGAAACTAACTTCCCAACGAGCAGGAAATTGGACGCATAAACAGCAGCATAAAGATCAGAGTTGAGAGAGGATAGTTCATCATCAACACCGTAAATTTTGTATTTGTTTTGTACAAAAGAGTCTTGAGAGATGAGAAGGTTGATGTCGGGCCGAGTAGAAGACAACATGGGTATTAGGTAAAGACAGAAAACAAGAACGTGTATAGAAGAGGACGATAAAGGAACAACAAAGAGGAGCAAAGTTGTCATGGAAGAGTACACCACAAAGAAAGTAGAGTATTTCACCTCGAGCAGTGATAGCCTTACAACTTCACTACACTTTATTTACAACTTATCAATAAAATAATATTTTTTTAAATTATAAACACATCAAATTAAAATTAAAACTAAAATAAATATTTTGTTTTAAAAAGTATTATTTTATTAGAAGGTTGTAGAAAAATTGTAAAGGAGTAGTTGTTTTATCATCTCTCTTTCACCTAAGAGGGTATTGTTACTTAGAAAAAAAAATATTTCTCCAGCCGCTGAACTTATAATTTGGCAAATATATATATTACTAATAAGAGTTTATGCTACTTGTAAGTCTAATGTGTTAACACACTTCTTGTGAGACCTCAATTACATGTGTCACAGTACACCAATGGTGAGTCTTAGGCTTGTTTAGATGTTGAATTGATTTGAGTTCTTTATTAATGATAGTAAGTTGAGATAGTGAAGTGAATTTTGTGAAGTCCACCTAAGATGAGTTTAGATCTGTTTAAATTTTAAGATAAATTTAAATGTATTTATAGAAAGTTGAAAAAAGTTGTAAATCCTGTGTGTAAAGAGGTGTTGAGTTGAAAAAGTTATGGGTCTCACGTGTAAAGAAGTTTTGAGTTAAAATGAATTTAGTGATTTACGAGTGCTTATATGTTAAGACTCAACTTAAAATTAGACTGATATGAGTTGATCTCAATTTAGTTGGCCTTCTAAACGTGGCCTTAGTGGGTCAAAATATGGACTTATAAATTGAAATTTTCTATTAATAATATAGATTATTTAAAAAAAAATTCAAATGTCACAATAAAAAAAAAAAATTACTTATAAAAAATAATAACAAAAAAAATTTGGTGCAGTATTCTGGTTAAGTCATGATACACCTTGTGTTGCCTCAGACAACTAATTCTGCAGGTACCAATTATTTTTGGGTTCCACCCATTTGCTAGCAGGGGTATATATGATGATGCTAATTGAGCTGAAACGAAGTACAGCAAGAATGTCCTCGATAAAGATAAGAAAATGTTGCTCCAGCATGAAAGCTTAGCAGTTTAACTGACTCATTCATGAAATTATAAAAAAAAAACCATGAAAACACAAGTTCTGACAGACATTTACAGCAAAAAAACTGTCTCTGAAAGTGATGTACAAGTGTTCATGATGCTGCTGTTCCCCTATGACACCTTCGGAAGCTTACCATTCATCAATCTATCCAACACGGCCTCGCCTCCCCAATTGGAAAAAAGAGGGCGAAACCGTTACACTGCTGTACATTATTCAAACAAATGTTGTCTGTAATTTTTCTGTAGGGTGAGTTCTTTAAGAAGAAGAATTATTTTGTTTGTCAGGACATACTAAACACACGGACATGTGACAAAATTGACAGAAGAAACTACAATTAATGCACATACCGACCGAATAAAAGTAGATGCATGGGGCAGAGGCCTTCCCTTAAAGACCGAAACCAAAGGGGCCGATCACAAATAGGAAGATAAAATTCACTGAGTATCAGAAGTTTGCAACCGAAGCTTGGGGTTGTCAACAACCCTCGTGGGCTTCCAGTCAGATATTTCCTTGCTTTGTCTGAGTGCGACGAAGTGAAGTGCATCACTCTGAACTTGATAGATATGACAAGCCCATGGGTAAGACTCTGGAGCAGACCAAACCTCCTGCTCTTCGAATACCGTCTCCTCAGCAACTGACTCGGCCACACAGTACACTGAGTCAGGCTCTGGCTCTCTGAAACCTGCAACAGTGACGCATCCTGGAGAAACATATCCCTCTGGAGCCCGTGGATGCCAAATCGATACTGGAGTTGTGTAATCATCAAAGCAGTTCCTCCATACCTACACACGTAATTAGATGTTTGCTCTAATTTATGATATAAACCAGAAAGTCTATTAGTCAAGGAGTCATGCCAATGATAAATCATCACCAAATCATGCAAATATTTGCTTGCCAAAAGCACTAAGTGAGACACAAAAGGATTCTGGCATGTGTTTAACAAACTCGAATCTCCATTGAGGTTGCTCGGGAAGAAAAAAAGTCTATTGAGAGTTATGATGTGAAGGAAAGCTTAGCGCTCAGTGCAGTCAGGCTTGGCTCTTCCTCAAGTTCACGGGGAACAAACTTGATCTTTTCAACTTTTCCTTCAGTCCGATGTGATGACAGTACTGTGCCCGGACCATCACATTGACTGAAGTTTTTCACGTTTATAAAAGTGATGACTGCTTCCATTAGTATGCCAATCACCATTCCGGTCCAATATCCACCAATGTGCCAAACCTTCCGACATTGAGTAGTGATCACCTCAGTCTATCTACTACCTTCGCTTTGGCTCAGCCTAAGGGTTATACATATGATTTGACAATTGATCCTTCACATAGCAAACCAAATTGTCTCATGTATAGTATGTCACCTGGCTAGTGATATATGGAGAGTACATATTAATGGTTAAAAAAAGCTCCATATGAACAAAGGCAGCAAGGTCAATCTACAATTACCGTAACGTCACGTATATATATTGCAAAGGAAGGTTGGCTGCAAAATTCCCATCATACGTTCCATTTACTATATGCTCCTCACTTTATGTTGCTGTTGTTTTTATTATTATAATCCAGACTTTTTTAGGTGTAGAAGGCTAAACAAAAGCACTCACTCTCTTTGCCAAGTAATATTGTTTCATTTCCCTTTTCACAAAATACCGTTTCTGTCATCACCAGCAAATTAGGATCAAACTAGCAATGTATATGACTTGAGTTCGTTCAATGACACTTAAGAGGACAAACATATAATAGTTGGCCAATCTATCACAATGCAATTGATCACATATTTCTTACCAGGTCATAACCCACTGGAAGTACAAACGATCTGTCCACATTATGATAAACAGCAGCAACATTCGGAGCATGGATACCAACATGGGCAATATCCCCAATGGAGACATACCTGAAATGAAACAAGCCAGTTTTCAGTTATGATTATCAAATATGTTAGCAGCATAAGGTGTCCTAAAAGCATAAATGAAGTCAGATTTTATGGTTGAAAGGTTAAGATTTAAATTTGACAGTTTTAATATTGTCTAGGTTAAGTCCACAAGTTATAGGTGGAAATAAAACTAAAACTACAAACATTCTTTTTCCGGAATAGACTGGGCGGATTGTCCGCCTGGTATTTAGTAGGCGGGAGGGTGGGATTATAAACATAAAATAAAGAAGCCCACCTGCCTGGTATGGTATATAATGTAAGAAACCGTAATTTTTACCTCCATCCCCTTATTTTGATTCAGCCGCAGCCCCTTCACTATTTCTTCGTCTTCTCCCCTCTTCTTTCTTCTCTACTCTTCCTCTTCTTCTTCCCCTCCATCTCCCTCACCTCCCCCCTCCGCCTCCTCCTACTCCGCCTTTTCTTCTTCTCATCCTCTTCTCCATGTGAAACCCACGGCCTCGCTGTGGGTCTCCTTAGAGATCCACGGTCACTGCTTGGCTGTGGGTCTCTGTTGTGAGACCCATGGCCACTGCTTGACTGTGGATCTCTACAGAGACTCATGGCCCGGCTTGGCTGTGGAAGCCCATGACTTGGCATGGCTATCTCCTCTTGATCTGTGTTTTTTTTTTTTTAAATTTATGAAATGATTGAGAAGTTTAGGTTTAGTTCTGGGACTTGGTGTTTAGATCTATGATTTGGTGTTTGGATCTGTGATTTGGGGTTTGAATCCGTGATTTATGGTTTGGGTTACGGATTACCAGATGGTGGGTTGTACAATCCGTCTGCCCGTTTGGCGGTCAGGGATTCAGTGGAGCCGGGGGTGGGCCGAAAAATGCGAATAAGATTTGAAACTAAGACCTAGTCTCGCTGCCTTTCTACCACCTGAGCTGCATTTCTCAAGATCATTTGCATTAGGTGAACATTCTGTTCCATTCCAGCTTATCAACCATGTCAAGGAGGCTTTTGGAACTAAAAACCAAGAGCCTTTTTTGCAAATCTAAACTAGTGATTTTCAGTGAAACACCAGAAACAGGAGTTGTGTCCAATGATAAATCATATGTGCAGTACAAACTATATAGATGCTCAAATATATTGCAACAAGTTACAACAAAGTACTTATATAAAAAAACAAGTTGCAACAATCATGGTCGCTATTAAATAATAAGAAAAATGACTATATAATTCAAAAGGAGTTGAAAAAACACAATATACGTAAGTAATTACCCATATGGGCAAATAGGCCTCCAAATGCTACACATTCCACCATCTTCCGAGACCTAAAAAACAAAAGATGACAGTTCTTTACTTTGTCAACAGTTTTGTAAGAATGTAATACATCTTCTAAAAGGAAATAAGAAAGCAAGGTAATCAATAGAACACCTGTTTTTTGCACAATGTGCAACGCCCTTTTGATTCTTGTTCACTACTCCAGATCTTCACAAAGTTAACAACGTGTTTAACAAATCTTCTCTCGTCGGATGTAGAACTATCTGATGAGAGCCGTCTTAACTTCACAATGGCTTTGTTTGAAGAAGGTAATTCTCTCCCATCTGCTTCGCTCCAAGCAAAAGACACGTATCTCTGGCGTGAAGGAACCTGAGTGTAGAAAATCCATCCAAATATCACTATACATCCACAGAAGAATTAAGCTTTATGCATGCTACTGACCTTTAGAATGACCCCTTTCCTGTCAGATGCTTTCCACATCTTATGCACTACCGCACAGATCCTAACTGCCTGGGGCTCTCTTTGCGCTGATTCTTCGTTAACTCTGCACTTGATGACTCGGACAAAATTTTCTGACCTCCTAAAATTTTTGAGATGGAGAATGACGTGAGAAGGCTGGTTACTTCCTGCTTTTGCCAATTCCACTGCCATGAGCTCTTCCCATGGCACGTCCCACATGATCTTGCAAGGTTTTTTATCCAACTTGTCCTGGGCCGGACACTAGATGAAAGCAGGAGAGTGCATGGATATCAAAGACAAAACTTCAAAACGATCTATAAGGTATATACAAGAAAGACTCCACTAACCTGTAGTAGCATGACTCGTTTATTGGTCACTAAAACAATCCTGTCATAAGGCACATAAAAGTGTTGTTCATAATAGTCTGACCAGGCAAATTTTGAAGGCTCCTTGAATATTTCAGTACAGCCAAAATGCCGACTTGCTTCTGCAAGGTACAATATCATCTGGATACCAGAAAATAAATGAATATATGTGAGAAACAAATGCAGAACACACACACTCACAATAATTCTATTGACAGATTTTCCAAATGAAACAATTGATGAACTAACAGACAAGCATTCTCTGAACCATGCTTCTTATATTTGCAATTCTTTTTCTTTTCTTTACCAATCAAAAAGAACTGCAAATATAAGAATTTCAGAACTCTAAAGCCACTGAATATTAATTATCAGTATATTTCACCTCTCAACTTTAAAGAACAATATAAAAGGTCATTTCATTATCGACTAACTATAGGAGTAACGTGTACATAATTGTTCACATTCTTCATACTCTACTGATGAGTTAAATGTGATAAATTGAAAAGCAACGGAAATGCACCTGTCCACTGGCCTCTCTCTCACAATACTCTCTAAGAACACCATTAGAATGGATAGCCCTTGGGTTTCTGATTCTTTGGAAGGTGGTCGTACTAGAGAAAGCCTCCAAGCATTTGGTCCAACTTGCACCAATTCCATCAACGGTCAATGAGAAAAAATCTAATGCCCCACTCACTGGTTGTACAACAAATCCCAGGAAAGCACGTCCAAGTCCATGAGCAAGTCCTAAGAGACCATTCTGTCGGGCACTCTCAACAGGCTTTGTCACTACTCCCGACACCCCAAAAGCAAAACCTTGTGCAAGAGCTTCAGTTCCTTTAATAATCCCATCACCCACCCCAGTGATTCTCCTCGACGATGCCTGATCCAAATCATATCAGCTTTCAATTTACGTTACACTGTGTAGCTTGCCGCTTAAGAATAAGAATACTTTACCTGCTTTGAACGTAATTGCAGAAACTGCCCATCTGTAGATAGCTCTGCCAATCCTTTACCAAGAGAAGCCAATGTTGAACTTGTCATACCAAGCACATCTACTGAAAATATCAAATGTAAAGGATTATGGATGAGATCTCTCCAGATTCGGTTTCCAATTGCAGGGATAATGGAACTTTGCCGCATGAATCTGTCTTTGTGCATTACCCGCCTTAGATGCATCTGGAATAAAGGGACTACAGTGTTATGAGAAGCTATAAACTTAGACACACCTAGAATAAAGGGACTACAGTGTTATAAGTAGCCATAGACTTATATCTATACCATATTAAAGTTCATATAGCAACATTCTCTGGGATTGTGTGTCATGTGGTGCATTTGGAGAGAAAGGAAAGCGAAAATTTCAGAACTACCCATGCTGAAGTTGAGGTTATTATTCCTGTGTTTCTCCCATGACTGGACGTCAACAATGATTCTTTTGCTTTCCAAAGTTGGGGGAGTTTTGGATTTCTTGGATTCTCGATATTATTTTTTTAATCTTTTTGTTTCTCCTGTATGCTTCTGTGTACTAGGGTTTTGCTCCTTTTTTATGAACAAGTGACACCTCAAGATCTTATCTTTTTAATAAGGCCCCAGGTTACAAAAAATAAAATAAGCAAAGTTAATATTTTGCCATCAATTTATATGTAGGAAGTCTCCGCAACAATAACAAAGGTATCTCCAATTGTCCCTTTCTATATGAGTAGTGTTTGGAATAAACAGTTCAATTCATCTTCACATTAATCCTATAGAAGGCCATGCAGACACAATAGCTTGGTTCCATCATAGTCTTGAGTACATACAGCTGAAACTCCAGATGCAATAGGGAGATCTAAGTCACTTCCCAAGTGTCATGGAAACAAAATACTCAATCCATCAAGTTTCTGAAAGCGGAGGTCCTTCAGCATTTTCCTATATTATCCCTA
Source organism: Juglans regia (assembly GCF_001411555.2). Classification (NCBI taxonomy): domain Eukaryota; kingdom Viridiplantae; phylum Streptophyta; class Magnoliopsida; order Fagales; family Juglandaceae; genus Juglans; species Juglans regia. The sequence goes on from NC_049909.1 coordinate 16,463,997, forward strand.
ACCCTTTTCAAAAGGCAAAAATTCTATCAGAAGTTCCCTAAATTTTACTTTCTTATTGGTAACCATGTCATTTTAATAAATAAACATAGACATAGATCGGGGCAGAGGGATACATAATAAATAAAGAAAAAGAACTGGGATTTACAGGCTCCTTTTAATTTTCTTTTTGCAGACCTGTAACAGAGAGCAAATTCATATTTCTGATAAAGAAAATTCCCTCAGATACTTGGAATTACATGGGCCTGGGGTTAGCTGAAAGGTAAGAGCTTTCAAGTTCCACTTTTCAAATTGTCTTAATACTTATGTTTGTCATGCTACAAGATATGGTAGGTAAGACTGCCAGCATCAACCAGAAATGCAATGAAGAAAGTGCTTCCACTAAATTGCAATTATTCAGAATGTATAGTCTAGATTGGGTAGTTCTCGGCCAAAATGCATGTAAAGCACACCAGACAGTAACAGTATCCTCTAAGCCTTTTGCATATCTTTTTGTCTAAATAAATTAACTGCATATTCGATACTCATGAACATCTGATTACATCCCATTAATAAATTTCACAGTAGGATTTGGCAACGTAATATGGAAGCAATCTGGTTCCCCAGATAGGTTAGACACCTGACCTGTATCTTGAATGCATTTCCAATGGCCGACAGTATGGGACTCCATACACCAAGAACCCCATGAGGTCTCTGTGCTGGTGCTGTCTCAAGGGACACTTTCAACCTTAGTTCTGAGACATCAATTAGGCTGAAAAAAAGGAATAAAGGTATAAGATCACCAACTCAAATAGCAGAATATTATCTTGTCACTGTTTGACTTGAAACTTTGGAACAACCAAAACAATCCCCTTAACTTTTTAAGAAAGTTTCAAATTAAAAAACCATTTGTAGTGTTGCACAAGGACAGAATGCACTATATTATCGCATCATGGCTTAAAATGGCACTGATTCTAACATGTGGGTCTTTTTGACTTCATAGGTCAACCAGTTGAAGTATGGCTTACCAAACAGTAATCCTACTTATCAAAGAAAAAAAACAGTATTCTTAAGATAAGTCGCATACGTTTCAAGACTTCAAGACAATATTAAGAAACCCAATTGTATTTTTTGAGCTACTATCACCCGTTTGGTGATACAAAAATGTTAACAGAAGCATCTCTTGCATACAGCATGGTCAAAGGTCCACAAGATGAGTTTATGCTAGTAAAACACTGCCAAATGATGTGTCATTGTTAAGGAGAAGAGTTTCTTATAATTAATTAAGCATTGAAGATGTTGTAATTCTTTTTACTAAACTTATGCTAAAAAAGAAAATAGAAACAACCACGGGCAAAAAGAACATGATCTGGTAAAGCTTAATGATATAATACATGCCATGAGTGAGAGAGAGAGAGAGAGATGAAAATTGTAAAATTTTTATCAAGGCATTGATTATGACAAACAACAAAATCGGGAAAATTACATTTACATAATAAACACACTCATGTAATTTGTTTTGACAACTTTAGTTCTTATGCAAGTCTCATACAGTAAAAGAAACAAATTGGGATTTGAAGAAGAGATCGTACATGAAACAGAAACATAGTAAAACAGAAATCATGAATACTAAAGCAGGAGCTGGATATTTTTCCAAACAACATAGCTTCTTAGGCATCACTCAGCCAACAATTTTGACTTAATTTCTTAACAGAATAATCTTTTTGGGTAATCCATTAAAATTTCACTTTTGGTAGATAATGGAGGAAGAAAACAAGATTCTTACTCAAAACGTATCTCAGGATCAACTTCTGTGACACTAGAACTTTGGGGAATACGATCTAGCTGAAGATTGTTGTAGAAATCGACCACCGCCCAAATAATTGGTTCATGAATATTTAGCCTCCAACACTTTTCAGTCACCTATAGCGACAACATAAATATTGGTCATATGGTGGACATATGTATCTTCTCAATTTATACCATGTACAAAAATAATTCCGAACATCTTTTTAATGAAGCATTACCCGAATATAAACATATGGGTAGACCTGGATGCCATCAGTGTTCTCATTGCGTTTTGTAACAGTCATCTTGAATACTGGATGATTCACATCAGAGGTCTGCTCAGGTGCCAAGAGCACTGGCATTGGTGTCAGAGGGAGTTGGTTGTTCAGCTGCAGATGACCCAGTATCAGCTTGAACCTGACATAACAAAAGACAGATTTTTTGCTTCAATTAAGAGGAGAAAAGTGAGCTGTAAACAGTCTTATTGAAGGATTTCCTTAACCTGCTAGAAGGTAATAATCTCATTGCTATCTGAGCGTCTATATATACAGCATGGCTACTTCTATATAAAGTTCATCTACCATTTCTCATTAAGCAATATATTAATTAAAGACATGTTTTTATCAAAGAGATCTGAGAGAGAGTTCACCATTAGGACAAAAAGAAAAGAAAGAAAGAAACCCAAAAGGCAGTCCACAATCACAGCAATGCCTTAATCCCTAGGGATGGCTCACAGCCAGGGACCAGGCCTGAGAAATGGTGGTCACTGGACTCTTCCTGCTCCCTCTTGATGATATGGACCAACACAAAAAAAGGTTGCACTGGTGGCTTGAAGATATCGACAAAATAAAAGTGACAAATGACTAGTAACAGTCAAGCCAAAAGGAAGGACAAAAATGAAAAAATTTCAGCTTCCAAACAATTGCTGCTTAGCCTCTCCTCTCACAACTACATGTACCAGTGTTCACTTATCAGCACTTTTTTTAATCTAATAGACGTAATACTTATTTGAAAAGCAAAAAAAAGAAAGGTAGCCTCTGAATCTTTGCAATAGGGAGACAGTCCACCTCACAGCAGAACCATCCAAAGCACCAGTTCAGAGAATCTACTGAGATACAAAAAGGGCAGAAAGGAAAGTAGTAAAATCAGTAACCCAGGGTTCTACATCTTGCAGAAGTACCATAGATTCTTTTAGTTCAATCACGGTGAAAATACCGGCAAGCTCACTGTGAGAACCAAGAAGTATAAGGCATGACTTTTTTACATGCCTAGAGTAAAGGATAGAGGATTAAAGCACGCATAAAATTCTGTTACCTGCTCGTTTTTCCACCATCATAGCCTGCTGAATAAGATATAAGAACTCTCTCCAAGTATAGGTAGGAGAGCTCTTTTGGTATATGGTCGACAACAGAAACCCCAAACACTCCCAACTCGATCATAAACTCTACAGGTGCAGCATCATTCTGCATCTTGCTCTGTATGTGATAATTTCCCCAGATTCCAGTTAGTGTCCCATCTTCCATGAACCTAGCAACCTTGACATCACCCATTTCAAAAACTAGGAACTGTAGATCCTGCTCCTCTGCCGAAATTAACCCAATCCTTTCCGGATTGAGTTTCCATACACTATTGATATCATTACCAACTACCTTAGCATCTATAAACCTTTCGCCATATGGATCCTCCCAGCAGAAATTTGTGGTAGAAAGAGGTTGCAACTGAATCCAGGCATCTTCAGTAAGTCCTGATTGGCGAATGCTGATTGTTTTGTGAAGTGCTCTATTCTCAAATCTATTCAAGGAAATATTTCATATGTTAGTCACAGTAATGCATGTGTGTGTGGTGTGAATATACTTCAAATATACAGGGTGAAGCACTATATATGGCTAACACAAGTGGGAAGATACCTGATAGGACCATTGGTTGACCCAAGACGGAATACAACAACAAAACGTGATCCTTCTTCATAGCCCCGGATTTCTGTCCTCAAAAATCTCCGAGTACCATTGTGCCTCCTCAAAACCAGGGAAATGGTATCTTCTTTTATAACTTTAATAGGAAATGACCAATTGGTATCCTCTAACCGGACCTAGCATACGTTATAAAAACATAACCATGTAAGTTTTCAATTATCATCCTATTATCATTAGAGATATCCTAATCATGGATAGCATTTTCTATGAATATACAATTATAAGATTCTACAAATGCAAAATTCAATTACATCGGGAGTTTATGGACTAGACTGACAATTTCATTAACGCCGAAGACACTCTTCGGGCCTTAATGGAGCCAAGGAAGAAGGAGGTGGAAAGAGTGGAGAGGAAGGCAAAGGCCCCAGCCAAGGCTATGGGCCACGAGAAGCCGGGAAAGAGTCCCACGATAAGAGAAGGGAGGAAGCGCTGACGAAGGGACCGGGACCTCGCTACGATCGACTGACGTTTACCATCCACGAGGCCGACCCCTCCACCGTCCATGAAGATGATGATCGAGGCATTGTCTGCCACTACTGCACGTACTATAGGTTCACCTTGCACAATACCGAATATTGCTCCTCCCAACAAGGGAGGAGGGAACACACACAACGGACAAGGCAACATTATCTGCCCGCCCGAAGGCAGGAGCGGGAAAGGAGTGGGAAAGGAGTAAAATGAAATTTTATTGATACGAATGAAGTAGGCGAAGCCTGTGTACACAAGAAGTATACAAAAGAACACCAAAATACATTCTAGGAACCAGAAATTAAGAACAGAAAATATGAATACTAGTTCCATTAAACACAATGGCTGAAAACCAGACTAATAAGGTGTGTACAAAAAAGTTCCGAAGTTCATTGTACGCTCCCTATCTTCAAAGCACCGAGCATTCCTTTCCATCCAAATAAACCACATAATGCACAAAGGAACCATCCTCCAAACTGCAACCACTTGGGGATAGCCTTGAATCTCCTTCCAGAAAGCTATTAAATCCACCACCCTCAAAGGCATAACCCAAGCCACACCAATTCTTCTAAAGATCTCGTCCCACAACACTCTTGTCACCTCACAATGCAGTAATAAATGATCCACTGATTCTCCATTCTTCTTGCACAAATTACACCAATACATAACAATGAGACCCCTCAAATTGTCTGTGGTCAAAATATTCCCAAGAGAGGCGGTCCATATGAAAAAAGCTACTTTTGAAGGCACACGAGACCTCCAAATACTCCTTCACTCCACTATTTTTTTAAATGTTCCTCACTTAAAAATCTTTTTAGAAAACACTTATCAAACACTACTATGTGTGCAGAACAAATACAACAAAAATCTCAAAAAAAGAAAAAAAAAACTAAAAATAGTTGTTGACAAGACCCTATTGTTCCAAATTCACTACTTTTGTTATTAATTTGTACTTATTTTTGTCAGATTGGTGGGCAAATACCAACACTCTATGGTTGCTAAAGATCTTCAATTCCGAACTCTGCTAAAGAGAGAAAGTACAAACATGAGCCCTACTCTCAACCCAATGAGACAGTAGACAATGGCATAACTTTAAAAAGATCGCAAACAACATCCAAGGATATGTATGTCTTACCAAACAAGTGTTAGGCCGACAAATGGAGATGATCAATCAATTCAGTATGGTGCAGACATATATAAAAAATCCCTCAAAAAATAAAAACGAAAGAAAGAAGAAGAAAAAAATCCTAAAAAGATATGCAAACTCTACAAACCTTCCTCTCCCCACTCTCAACTCAATGAAACACCAAACAATAGGATAACTTTTTTTTTTGGCATCGGGATCTGGGAACAAAAGTTCCGACTAATCCTAGGGGTACAAACAATGGGATAACTTTAAAGACATCATAAACAAAATGCAAGGATATCCATCTCTTAACAAACAAGGGTAACATTGACAAAGGGAAACAAAAAATCAATTCAATATAGTGCGGAAATATATGTGCATCCTCCCCTTCAAAAGAAGAAACAAAACCCTATAAAGATATACACCCTTCGCAAACTTCCCTCTTATGTGTTGGATACATCTCAAAGTAAAACCTCAACATAAGCTGCATCTTATCCTATCTTTCAGGGTTAGGAAAGCGACAGGAATTTACAATCAGAAAAAGTGACAGGAATTTGTTATAAGGATATTTTGTCATTTGACTATGTTTTCAACATATAGGGAAAGTCTCATTTTCACCCTCACACCTCAAACTACCAAAACCAACAATTTACACACCACACTGTTAAACCTAATGGAAGACCTAGGTTTCTATTAGGTTTAGCTGACCCTCAATTTAAATGTCTAAAACATGGCCTCACTAAAACTCAATGTAATAATAATAATATAATATTTTTTAATAAAAATAAATAATAAAATATATTAAAAAACAAGAAAAAGGAAGAAAGAACCCCCTATGCTCGCGAGCCATTCATTGGTAGTTCGAGAACGAGTCATCACGTGGTGACTCAAATCAAAGCCATGTGGAAGATGGTCCCTATCTGCATTATGTGGTGCATATGGCAGGAGCATAACGACCAGACATTTGAAGATAAGTAACGGACAATAGAGGAACTTCGATCTTTCTTTTTTAGAACTTTATTTCTATGGGCCATCGCTGTAGACTTTAATGGCCTAGACTTTCATGAATTTTTTGTTTCCATTACTGCGACCTAGATAGGCCTTATCTCTTGTATACCCTTTTGTTTACTCGGGCTATGCCTATCATCTTTAATAAAATCATTTACTTGTATATAAAATTTAAAGTCACCACCCATGTGGTGACTGATGGAGACTAGAACTTCACTTCGACAAGCACAAAGTAGATTAGCACCCACATCCCAAAGTCAATTGACTTCTCAGGGAAGGGAAATCATCATAGTAATCATGACACGGTTCTGGTGTCCACCATATCTACCAGATGCGACAATTATGACGGCTAACAATCATTGTGCCACTGCTTCCAACCTGGGGCATAGGTTACGCCCTAAGCCCAGTAGACTAGCACTAAAATGAAGGGTTTTAGAAAGAAGGAATAAAAGAAAACCATCCTATTATACCATGTCAAATCACCAATTAACCCAAAAGCATGAGCTGATAAGAAAGGGTGAAAATAATCATTTGAAACAATATTTTTGACATTTTCCATGCAAATCCTTTTTTTTTTATAGGTAGTAAAAAATTTTATTCATAAAAAAAGGAGGCATAGCTCAAGTACACATGAGGTATACATGAGAAGTACCTAATTAGATTTACAACTGAAAGTAGAAAATCATGGACATTTAGTCCATTAAAATCAATGACCCCCGCCCATAAGAACAAAGTTTTAAAGAAAAGAACTTTAAGCTCATTCATCGTCCTCTCACGATCCTCGAAGCTTCTATCATTTTGCTCCAGCCAAATGCACCAACACATGCATATAGGGGCCATCTTCAATATTGCTGCCACCTGAGGATTGCCTTGGAGCCCTCTCCAGCTTGCTAGAAAATCCACCAGCCTACGAGGCATGGCCCATGATAATCCTATTCACCTCAAAACATAGAAGCAAGTGATCAACTGATTTCCCATTCTTCTTATACATGCAACACCAGTACAACACCATTACACAACGTTTCCTCATATTGTTTGTAGTAAGAATCTTGCCTAGGGAGGCTGTCCAAACAAAAAAAGCTACTTTCAAATGAGCTTTCGTCTTCCATATATTCCTCCAAGGAAAAGTTGTCATACCTTGGCTAGTTAGAACTTGGTAGAACGATCTAACTCTGAATCTACCTTTCTTGGAGGGGCTTCACCTGATCTTATCTATGTTGCCCTCAGTCACATTGGTGGAATATAGTAAGGCAAAGAACTCGGTGATAACCTCCAACTCCCCATCTTGTGCTGCCCTAATGAAATCTACATTTCATTGAGGGGAACCACGAGAGAAGACCAAGAGATCAGCTACTGAAGCATCCCTTGCCCGCATGAGATACAAAACGCCGGGGAATGTTTCTTTGAGGCTTTGTTCACCACAACATTTGTCGTGCCAAAATTTGATTCGAGAACCATCACCTACTTCAATACGTGCATGGCCTAGGAAAGTCTCCCATCCTTTTCTAATGTGTTTTTACAAACCCACCCCACATGGTCCACGTACCAAATTCAAGCTCCATCCTCCCCAAGACTCCCCAACCTTCAAATCTATAACTGACATCCATAGGGCCCCCCTCTTTTGTTGGTACCGCTACAACCATTTACCCAACAAAGCTTGATTGAATTTCATCAAATTGCGGATCCCCAATCCACCCCGAGATATTAGTGTGCAAATGGTTGACCAGTTCACCAGATGTAATTTGAAATCATCCCCTATCCCACTCCACAAGAAATCCCGTTGTAGCTTCTCAATATGATTGGCTACCTTTGAAAGGTGCGGGAACAAGAACAGAAAATAGGTTGGACTCAACAAGAGAAACTTTGCTACTTGGACTCCAAACTTGACATAATTGGAGCCCCTATACACTCCAACGAATGAAGCCTTGCCTCCACAACCAACCTATGATATGCTTACGAAAAAGGAAAGACAGACATAGGGAACCATTCAAAACAACATATCATATCAAATTGAAAGTTACTGTCATCCAAGGCAAGGCGGAAGGCACTAGGGATCCAACAATAGATGTAGTATTTTGAGCTAAATAAAAAATGAACAAGTATTGAAACATGCACTGAATGTTAACATTATTGCAACAATGAGCAGTAAACTAACCAGGAGGTTATCTGAACTGCTTGTTTCTGAATGCACAAAGGAGATTCTTGAATCAGAAGCATGGAGAAGCTTTGGTTCATCTTCACTGAAAAACTTAATAAATATATCTTGGCCAAGTCTGTTTGTAAATGTCATGAATGGTCGAACAGTAATTACCTAAAAAGAAGATAGTAATTCCAAACCACATTTACTTAACAAGATGATGATGGTAATTATAATGGTAAATAAGAGAGTCAACAGCCACACAACATGATGTATAAGAAGCTTCTAAGTGCTCAACTACCTTTGTAGGAACAGACTGATATAGGCATGGTTTTGTAGTAATAAAAAGCCGTATACAGTTGCCATCAGCATCATAGGCATAGAGATCCAAAGATCCGTCCTATAGACAAAAGTTAATTATGCTCTTAACAAACATTTTCTCTCTGATTGATAAAATATTATGACACCAAATAAGGCTGATAGTGGAAATACCATGTCACCTAGGGGCGAAAGATCTTTAACTGGTCCAAACCGTTCGTCACCAGACTGGGCAATAGACATGGAAAGTCCCAACATATTAAAATTCATGGCAGAAGCTATTGTGTGACCTCCAAATAATTCCTCTTCAGTGATTTCCTCATATAATACTTCCTTTTTGTCCTTAGGCTGAATAGGAAGAGCAATCTTCCATGTATGTTTCTTTCCTGGCAAGTCCACAAGCCTAAATGTAAGTGGGGGGCACCTAGCAACTTCAAACCAATAAGGAGCATAGACTCTAATGATCTTTGCCAGCAATAATTGCTCCTTGTTGTAATTCTGTTCAAGAATGATTTGAACAATCCTGCATATGCCATATTTCGGAAGCACATTAGAAAAAACAAAAAGAATAGTTCAATTTATTGACCTAACATAGCTCAAATGCAAATAATCTTAACAAACTTAAAACTATGAAGCAATTAAGCAAATATTAGAACCTTCCAGATATTGAACTTCTCAAACTTATTGTTTTAGATGGAACTCCATGAGGATCAGACATGGGAACAGCTTCCTATAACAACCAAAAAATGGGAGAGGTCAAATTGGACTACTAACAGATTCCAAGAAGGAACGCATTGCAGCATAAATCAGGGATTATAAGTTTTACATGTTTTGGAAGCCATCCTCCTTGTGGAAGCAATGAAAAGAACAAAGGATTTCGTATGTCAGCACTGTAAATCTTTACAGTTTCTCCTAGACCAAATACTCCTCTAGAACAGGCAACAAAATGACCACTTGGTTGCATTTCAAGAACAGAATACTCAGCTGCAAGAGGAAGAAAATTGGTAACAGAAAGTGGTGACTTAACCACAAGACTCCAGTCCTGAATAGGATTAGAATGAATGTCTTTCGCAATCTCTGTTGCTTGTATGCTCAAGCAGAACCACAATTTATGGGAACGACTAGATGAAGTCCCCGTTATCTGGGTACAGCATAACAGTTCGTCACACTCAGTAAGACTTGATACACATATTCCAGAATAAACTTTTGGCTTACCATAATCCTCTGGTTCGCCAGGTTTTTCCACTACAGAACTCCATGTATATTCATCAGGATTAGCGAGATTAAAAGGCCTTACTTGCAAGACATACATTCCAGATTGTGACAAACTAGAGAGAGGAACAGGCACAGTGTCTCCAGGATTCAACTGTCCAATAGATATATCCCGCTTGAATTCACATGATATTTGTTTCCTACTCTTGATCCATCTCCTTTGCCTCGCATGGCTCACAAGCTTCTGAGTATCAAAAGACCCAGGCCATTTTAGACTATGAACATCTGAAGCATAAACCCAACCATCAGCATCATTGCTAGACGTCTTGTCCAAATGCCAATCATCAACCCATTCCCAGCCTGATGGCAACTCAACTTCAGAAATTGCCTGCATAATTGTTGGTGGTCAGACACAAGCTAACAGCTCTAAATTCATTATGAACTTGTCTAAAAATCACATGGTTCTGAAAAAAACTGTATGAGCCCTTCAACATCTAAACCATGTCCATTTAAAAAAAAATGTGAGCAGGAATTACTATATACAAGTTGTAAAATCACATTTTCCATAATGTGAATATGATGGTGATTTTGGTAACTTCTTTAATCATACAATACATGGTGTTATGATATTTGTCTTTCCGATGCATGTTAGCAATGATTTTTGCATATGCTCGCACACTACATAATACCAATATGAAAGTCATATCACAGGACCCTGGTCTGCCTTGTTGGTGATGTTCATCTGATATTGAATGACTCATGTTATTATGAGTTGGGTGGCTCTTTGTTCTTTCACATTATGGTCACACAAGATTGTAGACCACCTGTACTGATAAGTTTCAGAAGCAGCTAAGAGGCAGTCATCATGCCGCAGAAATCTACAGGCTATTTTAACCCCCCATAAATTTCTGAGTCATTGCACATATGTCCACTTCTAGTGCTATTTTTTCAGTACTTCTCTTCTCCAATCCATTTTGAAGGATTACTCAAACTTTTATTTGTTAATGTCTTTTTCTGATAACATTCAGTTTCCAACATAAACTAAAAAGAAAAAAAGAAGAGATAACCACTTACAAAAAGTAGGAATAAAGTTACTATCATTATTTATGAACTACTAATGCTTTTAGCAAAACACTGCGTGCAATGACCCATCTGCCAATAAGGGATTATGACTTTATCCTGGAAACTAATAATGCAAAAACTGAAGCATACCTTTAGCATAAGATGCATCCTACATGACAATTGTTCCAAGGCAATTTAAGTACTCACCTGATGGGAGCTTCCACCTTCTGAGATATCTTGGCTTGATTGAACCACTCTACCAACCCAACCAATGCTTGGGTCATATTCTTCAGTTTCAATGAACTCATCAGTTTGAATGCTTTTACCATCAATTTGTAAACCTTTCTGATCCGTTGTTTTATCTTGTGGTTTCATGTTCTCTGTGGAAGCTTTGGGTGCAAGACACAACTCGAGTATAAAATCTGTATTGTTATGTATTGAAACCAGTGACCTAATATTCACATATCTATTCCCATCCTTGACACTTACTTCACTGGCAACAACGTCATTGCCAAACCGCCAACAAGCAGCAGGTGCAGCATAGTTTAGCCTCACAGTAGTCCAAGGCCCTTCTCTGCTAGGACTAATCTGAATATGTCCAGAATTTCTATTGCTAACAACGGGTTGATTACTATCTTCATCTTCAGATCTTGGTGACAGGAGTATGGCACATCTTATTCTCCCACATGAGCCTTTACATTTGTCACTCTCAATCATATTCTGCATAATGGCCATGAAGAATGAATGTTACTAATTGATGCTTCATTATCAGCTAGAAAGTATGCACTAATCTAATCAACCTTATAATATATATACAAGAAGAAACCAAAATGAAACAAGAAAATTAAAATTCACCACAGATTCTGTTGACGATAAGTCTATCCAGGTCAATCTGGTCACATAATCATCAGAATCTGAACTGCCTTGGATGTTTCCTGCTATCTGCTTCAGGGGCACTGAAAAGTATCCAATCGGATCACCTGTAATACATGATATTCATTATTAAAACATACATTGCGGTTTGTGATCAACATGCAAGGCTAAAGGAGTTTATTCAGATTTATAAGGTAATACGTACACAAGAGAATTTATATTTTTTTGTGATAAGTAGAATAAGTTTACTGATGCAAAGGCACTATCCAAGTACACTAGGAGCATACAGTAGAAACACTTAACTAGGAAGAGTAATTAGGTCTAACAAATCCTGAAAACTGAAACAGGAAAAGCATAAATATGCTGCGGACTAAAGAGAAAGAGATCACACTTGCGGGAAACTCCTTGCCGAGGGCCTGTGCACCCTAGGGATTAGTTGGGACGTTGTTCCTGGACACCCGGTGCCAATAAAAAAAAAAAAAAAAGAGAAAAGAAAGGGATCTAAAAAAGGAATCCTCAACCTCCTCCACAACCTTCTCACAAGCCTCAAAGCTTTGAACACTGCACTCCCTCCAAATGTATAACATGAGGCAGTGCGAGATCATATTAAAAAATCTTCACTATGTTGGCAGCCAAACTGACCTTTCCAGCACTTAAAACGATCCACCACCAAGTATGCATGAGCCAATCCACCCTAGAAAAGGCTGAAAACAGCTTTTCGTAAGGCACTGGCTACATTACAATGCACTATCAAGTGATCACACAGTTTCCACATTCTTCTTGTATATATAATACCAATTTACTGCAATAATCCATTGCTTCCTTTCATTATACAGGATAAGGAGTTTCCTGATCCCACAACCCAAGCTAGGAAAGCCAATCACAAATCTTTACCACAAATATCCTTCAATGAAAAAGGAGAACTATGGAGACAACACCCTATAAAAACATTTGACTTCAGATATCCCTATCTTTGATAGAGCCCACTAATCCCATCTTCTCTTTCTTGTCTCAATCAAACAAAAAACAAAAGGCCATAGAACGAGGAAAAGGCCTCTCCCAATCTTGTACAGCTCTAACAAATCCCTTCTCTCATTGATTGGATTCATTTGAGCTCTGCAAATTATTTTCCTTAGCTCATGCGATAGTGAACAAGACTAAGGATGCCTCCTCAAGAGGTTTATCTCCACATTATACATCATGCCGGAAAATGATCCTGAAGCCATTTACCTCCTTGTATCTGGTAATTCCAGAGAACGCCCCCAACGATTGAATATTTTCCAAAGACCAACCCATAAACCCCTATAGCCTCACCAGAGAACCAATCCCCCACATACTACCATATTTTGCATCAATTACCTCTCTCCAAAGGTTTTCTATCTTGAAAGAGTACCATATAATCACTCCCCAAAAAGAGTACCTCTATCCTTGCAGTTAATGGAGAACAGCCATTGGACCGGATTTGTCATAAAATTGAGATTTTTTCATTTCCTTCCTTATCACACAAGGGCCCCTTAGGGAGCGGGCTTATTTATTGAAAAAGGGGGAGTGAGAGGGGAAGGAAGAATGGAAATGGTGTGGGGAAGGTTCGGAAAGCCCTCACTTCATTGATAGGATATTTTGATTCCCTTTTCCTCTCATCCCCGCGGTTCTGGTCTCTCCATGTCTCGATTCAATTGGTGACACCAGGTGGAAGAGGAAAGAGTGACATTAAATTAGTGGGCAATTTGATAAAGTACTTCTCATCAGTTGATTCTTCTTCCCTTTGAAAAGTATAACCTTTTTCAGCCCACTCATCTTCCGTCTTCTCAATGATATCCTCCCAAATGGTCTAGGTCTTCAAATGAGCTCCTAATGGAAGGCTGCGATACGCCATAGGCAGTAAAGCAACCTTATCAAGAATGCCTCTAAGTCATCTGCATCACCCACATTTTCCATTGTAAGTAATTCCAATTTTGACAGGTTCATGTTCAACCCAGATACAGCCTTCAAAGAAAGGAATAAACAGTGTAAAGAATGCTTATGGTCAGGGTTTGTTTCACTGAAGACCAGGGCGTCATTTACAGGAAGAGATGCAAGATGCCAAGTCCTTACGCATTCCCAAACCCTAAGGAATGCCTGATGATAGACCCTCCCTCACGAATGGTGATATCATCCTGCTTAATGCCTCAATCACAACAAGAAATGGTAGGGGGAATAAGTGTTCAACATGAAGTAGACCATGAGAGCTATGAAAGAAACCGATAGGAGTGACACATTCCATGACCATGAGAGCCTAATATTTGCCTGCCCTAATGGAAGTGTTTTGGGATTTGGGCATGATTTTTCCCAGCCCCTTTTATAGCGTGCTTGCTAGAACTTTTGCAAACACTTCATAGACTCCTACAAGTCTGATTGGTTGGAAGTATTCTATATCTATTGCTCTTGCTTTCTTTGAACAAGGACTATGCATGTTACATTATAACTCTAAAAAGTCACCTTTACCATGGAAGTCCTGAAAATCCTCCATCAAATCATTTTCAATCACTACTCAACAAACGTGGAAGAACTCCATGGAAAATGCATCTGGGCTCGGGACCTTATCTCTATTCAAAGCCTTTATTACCTCTTCCTCCTTAGATGATCTCTCCAGCAGCTGGACTCCTCCAGTCCCAAGGAGTTAAAGGAGGCCATCCAACTTAGGCCTCAAACTGAAATGCTCAGTAAACGTTGAACTGCTCTGTTGCTTCAACTTTAGCTGCCAACCACCCTACACTGACCCCGATGAAAACCAGTCTGCCATCATGTTGCTCTGCTCCACAATATTGACTGTAGAAGTCCTTGTTTCAGTGAAAGCTTAAAGACCCAAAAAATGCTCAGCAAACCCATTTGAAAGAAATTTTTTTTTACCCATCACACAAGTAATTGTAACCACAAGATAACCCACAACAAAGTACTAACTAGACTACCAACGTAGAAAGAAAAGAAAATGAGAGTCATCACAGGCTAGAAACACCATAAGCATCAGATACCTGAGAGCGGGGGAGAGAGAGAGAGAGAGAACATTTTTATTTATATTTGTTATTAGGTAAGAGATTCTAGATAATTACATTATCGTGAGTAGGGCCTAAGCCCATACTGATTATATGTGCATATCGTCAGTCAAAAGACAATCTCTATCATAGGGGAACTAATGACATAAGTCACAGTAACATGAGGTTCCTTAGTGCTGTTCTAGAGCAATACTTTAGTAGTTTCAGATTTCTTTTTCTTCTTTCTTTCTTTTTTGTTTTTATATATTTTAGTTAAAAGTAGGAAAAATGAAATCTGCTCAAGAGCTTGGGCTAAGATAAATCGGATTATCATTAGATACAAAGGCTTCCAAAGGGTTAAAATCAGCTAGCACAACATTTTAGTGACCAGAAAATAGACGATCAACCACTCAATTGAAACTGATGCTTTCCTTTAGATTCAAGATTGTTTTGAAGTTAAACTAATTATTCTTTGGTTTAAATAATAAGTACTTAATTCACCATGCATCTTATTTAAAACAACAAGGACCCAACTGAACTGCAGATCCATATATGGTGAACTTTTAGGCCTTGTTTGGGAACACATCTCATCTCAAAATCTCTCATAATTTCCTTCTCAAACATCACTCAAATTGTTGGAAAGTTTCCAAAATCTGCCTAGTCAACTCTGTTGTATTCTAGGAGATATTGGGTGTAAATGTGTGAATATTCTAGGAGATTAGTTTCCTTAGAAGTTAGTATTTAATTTATTCTTTCCTTTTTTCTCTTCAGCTGTAATCTATATATACTGCCTTGTACCTATATTTCGAATTTTAATGAGAATAATTCCTACAAATTACTCTCTCATTCTAGATGGTATCAAGAGCAAGGTTCCTTTTCTGATTCATCTAAAAACCCTATTCCCTCTGGTGGCTCAAATCAGCCCCTAATATCTTGTTTTTTCTTCCTTCTTCTTTGCCTTTCTTTTCTGTTGCTGTCAAGCCTTTTACCATGGCTGATACTTCAAACGAGGCCAAATCCAAAAGCAAACCAGAACCAAAACCTACCCATTCTGAACCCTACTCTGTCCAAATCACAAACATACGACTGAATGAGGCAAACTTCCTACGCTGGTCACAATCAGTCAGGATGTATATTCGAGGGAGAGGGAAGATAGGGCACTTGACTGGTGAAACCAAGGAGCCCGAGAAAACAGACCCATCCTATGTTATATGGGATGCAGAAAATTCAATGGTGATGGCATGGCTTGTGAATGCTATGGATGAAGAAATTAGTGCCAACTACATGTGCTATTCGACTACAAAGGAGCTCTGGGACAATGTCAGTCAGATGTATTCTGACCTTGGAAATTACTCTCAGATATATGAATTGCAGCAGAAAATCAGCAATACTCACCAAGGAGAAGGCAGTGTGACCAGGTATTTCAATGTTCTTAAGGGACTTTGGCAGGATTTAGACTTATTCAATAATTATGAATGGAAAAATTCTGATGATTGCAATCATAATAAGAAGATGGTAGAGAATGCCAGAATTTTTAAATTCTTGGCTGGACTTAATGATGAATTTGATGAAGTTAGGGGAAGGATTCTAGGGAGACAGCCATTACCTCCACTTGGAGAGGTATTTTCTGAGGTGCGAAGAGAAGATTGTCGTCGGAATGTCATGATGAAAAAAAAGGAGGATGAAACTGTGGAGAACTCTGCTTTAGTTGCTGCCAACCCTGCTCCTTATTGTGCTACTAGCACAGATCTGTCCACTGCCAATATTTCTGCACAGCGGTCCTATTCTAACCAAAGGAGGTTTGAAGATAAGCCTCGGGTATGGTGTGATTATTGCAATAAACCACGCCACACCAGAGAGACTTGCTGGAAACTCCATGGAAAGCCTGCAAACTGGAAGAGCAGCAAATCTGGAACCTCTGGCAGCAACTATATAGCCCCTAGAGTGAATGAAACAAAGGCTAATTTCCTAAGTGCTGAGCAGGTGGATCATCTTCTTCAATTGCTGAAATCCACTCCTACATCCGGTCCTCCTACTGGTTCCTTGGCCCAAACAGGTGATACCCCTAGTACCTACTCTTGTGGCTTAACTCTTGCACCATGGATTATTGATTCTGGTGCATCCGACCATATGACTAGTACTTCACAATTTTTTCAATCTTATTACCCTTGTCCTGGTAATAAAAAAGTCAGAATTGCAGATGGAAGTTTCTCATCCATTGCAGGAACAGGTTCTGTCCAAATCTCTGACAAAATTGAACTAAAATCTGTCCTTCATGTTCCTAAACTTGCTTGTAATTTGCTGTCTGTTAGTAAACTCTCACGGGATTCTAACTGCAGTGTCATATTCTTTGATTCCCATTGTGAATTTCAGGACCAACTCTCGGGGAGGATGATTGGCAGTGCTAGGATGATTGATGGACTCTATTATCTTGATGAGACCCTATTCAACATTAAACAAGCTCAGGGTTTGAGTAGTAGTAGTACTAGTTCAATGCCTGTACGAGAACAAATTATGCTTTGGCACCTCAGACTTGGACATCCTAGTTTTCTCTATCTAAAACATTTGTTTCCCAGCTTATTTAAAATTGTTGATTGCAACTCTCTTCATTGTGATACTTGTCATTTTTCTAAGAGTCATCGAAACACTTATCAATCAAAAGGTTATTGTGCTTCAAAACCTTTTTATTTAATTCATAGTGATGTTTGGGGTCCCTCAAAAATCACTACTGCATCTGGAAAAAAATGGTTTGTGACATTTATTGACGATCATACACGGTTGTGTTGGGTGTATTTGATGAGTGATAAATCTGAAGTTGAAAAATTATTCAAGCATTTTTATCATATGGTTGAAAATCAGTTCCAAACACAAATCAGTATTCTTAGAAGTGATAATGGTACTGAATACTTTAACAAAAGTTTAGGAACTTTTTTTGTCAGCAAAAGGTGTTCAACATCAATCTACTTGTCGTGACACCCCACAACAAAATGGTATTGCGGAGAGGAAAAATCGTCATTTATTAGAGGTTGCACGTGCCCTCATGTTTTCTATGCATGTTCCTAAATATTTATGGGGTGATGCTATTTTGACTGCCTGTTATCTCATTAATAGGATGCCTACTCGTGTTTTAAAATATATCACTCCTTTAGCCTGCCTAAAGGACCTTTTCCCTACTTGTCGAGTAACATCAGATTTACAACTAAAAGTTTTTGGGTGCACTGTTTTTGTTCATATACCAACCCATCTTCGGTCCAAACTTGACCCTAGGGCAGAAAAATGTGTTTTCCTCGGATATGCTCCTAATAAGAGAGGGTACAAATGTTTTAACCCTATTACAAAGAAAACTCACATTAGTATGGATGTTTTTTTTCCTTGAAAAACAGCCTTACTTTAGCCATAACTATCTTCAGGGGGAGAAAGAGAAAAGTGAAGATGAGTTATGGCAAACTTCTAATATTTTTCCTAATGTTTTCATTGACATTGACATGAACATCCATACTCCTTTAAAAGGTCAGGAAACAGAAAATTTATCTAGTGAAAATAATGGAATTCCTAGTCTACCTGTACAAGGTATAAGTGATTCACAACTAGGGGGAGAAATACTACCAGATATTACCTCATCTGAACTTCGTGTTTATACTAGAAGAAGAGATCGTCAAAATAATAGAAATCCTTCTTCCAATCCGGAGCAAAGCCAATCGTCATCACCTTTACAAGTTGGTCCTTCCAATACACCAGGTAACTCTTCCACTCCTGCTCCTTTTAAAGACAATTCTGCTGCTGATCTAGACTTACCTATAGCCCTTAGGAAAGGAGTTAGAACCTGCACCACACATCCTATTGCCAAACATCTATCCTATCATAGACATTCTGATACTCATAAAGCCTTTACATCCAATATTTCTCACTTGTTTATTCCAAGAACCATTCAGGAAGCCTTGGATCACCCGAAATGGAGATTGGCTGTTAAAGAAGAGATGAATGCACTAATTGCTAATGGCACTTGGGAAATTGGTGATCTACCAAAGGGGAAGAAGACTGTGGGCTGTAAATGGGTATTTACAGTCAAATTCAAGGCTGATGGTAGTATAGAGAGGTACAAAGCAAGACTTGTGTCAAAGGGGTTCACTTAAACATATGGAATTGACTACCAGGAAACTTTTGCTCCTGTAGCCAAGATGAACTCAATCTGTGTGTTACTATCCCTAGCAGTGAATTCAAACTGGCCCTTGTATCAATTAGATGTGAAGAATGCCTTCTTAAATGGAGACCTAGAGGAGGAAGTTTTTATGGATCTACCACCAGGATTTGAAGGCAAAGAAGGCAAGGGAAAGGTGTGCAATTGAGGAAGTCTTTATATGGACTTAAGCAATCTCCTAGAGCTTGGTTTGAACGCTTTGGGAAGGTAATAAAGAGTCACGGTTACTGCCAAGGTCAAGCTGACCACACTATGTTCTATAGACACACTGGTGGAGGCAAAGTAGCTATACTTATTGTCTATGTTGATGATATTATTCTGACAGGGGATGACAGTAATGAAATTTACAGATTAAAGAATATTCTTGCTAAGGAGTTTGAAATCAAAGACTTAGGTAACTTGAAATATTTTCTTGGCATGGAGTTTGCAAGGTCAAAGAAAGGTATATTTGTTTCTCAACGAAAATATGTTCTTGATTTACTCGGAGAAACAGGTTTTTTAGGTTGTAAAGCTGCAGAAACACCTATAGAGCCTAATCTAAGACTCCAACCAGCTAAACCTGAAGAAATAATCAATAGAGAACATTACCAAAGATTGGTAGGGAAACTCTTGTATCTCTCTCACACACGGCCTGACATAGCTTTTGCAACAAGTGTGGTAAGCCAGTTTATGCACTCACCAGGACCTGAACATTTTGATGTTGTATACAAAATCCTAAGGTACCTAAAGGGGACTCCAGGTAAAGGCTTATTGTTTGGAGGTCATGGGAGTTTACAAGTTGAAATATACACTGATGCAGATTGGGCTGGAAGTGTCACTGATAGAAGATCAACTTCTGGCTATTGCACATTTGTTGGAGGAAATTTAGTAACATGGCGCAGGAAGAAACAAAATGTGGTGGCAAGGAGTAGTGCAGAGGCTGAGTTTAGGGCTGTTGCTCATGGAATTTGTGAAGCACTATGGATTAAAAGATTGCTAGAAGAGTTGAAAGTTACTAGTTCATTACCAATGAAACTGTATTGTGATAATAAAGCTGCAATAGCTATTGCTCACAATCCAGTTTTTCATGACAGAACAAAACATGTGGAGGTGGACAAGCATTTCATCAAGGAAAAAATAGATAGTGGGGTAATCTGTTTGCCCTATATTTCTACAGCTGAGCAAGTAGCAAATATACTTACAAAAGGACTGCCTAAGAAACAATTTGAAAACTTAATTGGCAAGCTGGCTATGGAAGACATCTTCAAACCAGCTTGAGGGGGAGTGTTGGAAAGTTTCCAAAATCTGCCTAGTCAACTCTGCTGTATTCTAGGAGATTAGTTTCCTTAGAAGTTAGTATTTAATTTATTCTTTCCTACTTTATTCTTTCCTTTTTTCGCTTCAGCTGTAATCTATATATACTGCCTTGTACCTATATTTCGAATTTTAATGAGAATAATTCCTACAAATTACTCTCATTCTAGACAAATACAAACACTTTTCAATTTCAAATCTTCAACTTTTTGTTATCTAATTATTACTTAATCATTACAACTTTCCTAAACTTCCAAACAAAACACAAAAAAACAATTCAACTTTTTCAAATTCCAAAACAAAAATTATATTAAAAAATTATATTCTAACAATATTTTAACTTTATAATATTTTGATTCAACTTTTTCTCTCTCATTTCCCAAAATCCAATAAAACATTTTAACTCAAACCATTTCACTACTATTCACAGATTTTTCATCTCATCTCATTCCCCAAACGAGGCTTTAATCAGCAAACATAAAGGATGGCCTTTGCACCAAAGGATGAGCTCCCATGAGAATCAATTTTTTTCTCAAGTACATGTTTGCATTTTTATTATTCATGATCATCCCATTCCCTATCTTTCCATAGAAATAAAGATGTTTCCTCCACATGCCAAACAAAAAATTTCCAAATATGTTTCCAATAATGTCATCCTGGAAAAAAAACGATGCATGGAGTTGAACGGGGGATCTCCCTCCTCATGTGCTGCTGCTGCATTGTGGATCTCAAATGTGTGTGTGCCCACCATATGCAGAATTCCTCTTCATAATTTCATTGTGTCCTAATTCAACTATAAGAGAATTGGAAACAACACACAATTGGCTAATAGATCTAAATACTCAAAGAAGTACCTTTCGCCATGTCCGTCACAACTAATTCAGCCAAGTAGTAGTCCTGTGCAAATTTGGGCAATAAGAAATGATAAGGTGATAGAAATAAAAAAAAGTTTGAAATACTTCATAACTGTGAAAGCAAAAATGTCATCACAAAATGTGGTAACTTCTATAATTACAGCTTGAAATGAATTGAAAATATGTGGAGAGAACTTATCCATTGTCTAAAACCAGATTCTCTTTTGCAGAATCCAAAGGACTGCTGAAGAAAAACTTTTAAGTAAAATTTTGTAAATTAGGGCTTGTTTGGATTCACAAGTCATCTCAGCTCATCTCAACTCATCTCACTACTATTCATTACTATTCAGTAACTTTAACTCACAAATTTCACTACTATTCACAACTCATCTCATTACTATTCACAATCCATCTCAACTAATCTCAGCTCATCTCAAGTCATCTTCGAATCCAAACATCTCCTTAGTCTCAAGGATTAAACACGTAAACCTCCTCAACAATGGAGCTTGCCAAAATACAGTACGAGCTTATGATATATTAATCCCAACATCATCGGATTAAGCAAATTAGTTATGGAGCTAATCTATGATGCTAAGTACTCATGATCAGAAGCCTGAAAGTTCGTTCCTAAGCACATGTAATCACAAGTTTTCAGCTTAAGTCCCTTCATAAGTACATTCACTCACAATTTTTCAGCTAGCAAGGAATATAATTGTAGAGGATTTATCAAAGTAGAATTGAGAAGAGACAAAATTATGCAGAGCCGATGTTTAAATTAAACTGTCAAAATTTCCGTGCCACTGAAAACATCTGGAATGTAAATAATAGAGCTTTAAGGATCTTCTATTCTTTGTAAGCTCAAAGATCAGGAAGTGAAGACTCATGAAAAGACACAGGTAAAAGATATTTCCTAGAAAATGTAATGACAAGGAAAAAAAGATTTATCCACTTACTGGTGAATCAACTTTGAAGAAAAATACTTCATTCCAGTTGACCATTTCAAACTCAGAAGATGAGAAGTTATCTGAACTGCTTCCACATGTGCGTGCACTCTGCTGATGAAGCTGTGACTCAGAAGAGAGGTTCTGAACAGGACTAAGACGAATTGCTACGGAATATTGGTGAGAAGTTACGGCTTCAACTCTTGGGAACTGCATTACAGGTATATCCATGCATATGAATAACAAAGTAAAATCAATTGCAAAACGAGAAAGGCATGCCATAAATTCGTGATCCCTCCATCTCAAAATATATGCTTTGGTTTTAAATGCCACGAGTATGGAGGAAAAGGAATAAGTATTATAATTTTCATGGAATATACTTCACTATATAACTGAGCATTACTTCTAGTGAGATGCTTTATTTTTTGAAAAGGGCAACGGAAGCACAGGGAAGTAAAAAACCCATGCCTCCAGTTCTAGAAAGTGGCCGCTTATCCAGGGCATTCCATGATATAAAGAATCACATCTATTAAAAAAGTATAGTAGTCACTGTAGCCATGTATGTTTTAACAGCAGTATAGTTGTCTGTCTTGTTAATAAAATTATTAGTAATAGTTTAACTTTATGACCAGGGTAATGGAATGAAAAAAAAATGCCAGTCTTCCCATATTTTGCAAAACATTTTTTCGATAGGTAATATTCTGCAAAACATCATAAAGAAATTAATCGAATTACATGCAACTTCATCTTTGAATGAAAATAGCTCACATACCTGTCCATCCACTATAACGACTGTCACCATTGTTCTAGCTTTTCTGCGAACTTTTCCTTTCAAGTGAGAATCTGACACGTTTTTTGAGACTAGAACTTTTACAGGCTTCACATCCCCGGATGGCATCCAAATTATATTTGGAATTCCCCTCATATCTGTAGCTCTAATGAAGATGTCCTGACCAAGCTTGTTTTGAGGGATTATATAATAATCTCTGGATTGATGAATATCAAATACTGATCTTCCACCATGAGTAGGAGAAAATGCTTCCTATTTGATGCAATGTAAATATAAGAGGCGTTGGCAAAAGAACAGAAAAGTAGAAATTTTAGCAGATGCAGACATACGGAACAACAACAAAAAACAGTGCACATGTAAAAACACAAACAATGAGAGAAGATAGAGATTTACTCTCTTTCTTTGATATTCATGGACATGACTCAGATTGTTCCAGCTTGCATAGGCTTGAATGATCATATTTGCATTAGAGACTGAGACATTTAAGTTTAGATCCCTAGTTGAGGTGACACGTAACTGAGAAGCTGCACCTGGGGCATTAAAATCGTAGAGGTACCTACAAGAATGACTATAAATTAGGAAATGAACAGAAATAATGATTTTATAGTAAAGATTAAACAAAGTATCATAAACAAACTCTCGAAAGCTTTAAAGAAATATTTAAAAATCAAGAAATACAGTGAACAAATAAAAAGATGAGACTATCTTGCTTACAAGTGACTTTGAAATTTGCCAATGATCTGAAGCTATAAACTAGAGGTGAAGATTGCAATCCTTCAAGATTGAGATCCATAAATCCAAGATTTGTTGTGCGATGAAGTGTTTTTTTTATTTTGTTATAAAAAAACATATAGAGTTGACACTTGAGATCAGAATATCATCGGCAAAAATGCATGTGCAAATAATTTTTTATTTCCTTCTATCTTGAGGGAAGAGTTTAGTTCATTGCGATGACAATGTTCTTTCTTTCTTTTTTTTTTTTGCGGGCCCAGGTGGGGTGTTGGGAGCATAAAAAAGCAGAGAAATGTACTAATAGAGAAGAAAACATGGTTCAGGATTCCTACCACATGGAAATTCCTAACAAACCTCTTTAGAGATCAAGGTAATGAAAAAAAAAACCAAGAGGTGTTTCTTTAAATATAAGAAGGAATCAATATATAAAACTAGAATTGGGAGAATCCTTCTAAAGAATTACAGGATCAAATTTAAAGAACCAACAACTTCTATATTGGGGGACAGCAACTTAAGAACCGAGAACCCAATGCTATTAAATGTGTGATTATTTCTCTCTCCAAATGGGGGAATGCTTTTCAAATAACACTATCCCCAATGCCTTCAACCCTTTTCAACTGAAGCAAGCCTCAACCACTTCTTGAGACATTACCCAAAACTTTTTGAAGAATATGTTGACACATCAAAAGATGAGTATAATCAGAGTGGCACTACCCTCGTGATGCAGGAAAGGGGTTACAGGACACGCGATTGAAGAAAGTTGACTGACACTATCCTATATAAGAAAGGCTATTTTTTTCTTTAATCATTGTAACAAGTCTAGACATAGGCAAGAGACTTGTTCGGGGCTTCAGAATAGGGAAAGTTGCGCAAGCATCGACAATAAGGATGAGCACTCCCACGCTATCATTTCTTCTACTTCTAAAAATGTAGCACCAGCAAAGAAACGATAGAAATGCTCCATCGACTTACAACAATGCATTCTCCAGTGAATGCATTGATTCCTGGACTATTGATTAAGAGACATCTAGTTCTACCATATTTTCTTCGTATGATCAGTTTTTAAGGACTAGTCAAGGGTATATTTGGAGCTTCTTGAAAGCAGCACAAAGGCCAAGAACACCTTCCTCCAGAAAATATGAGATTAGACTATAGAAACACATGAGAGATTCAACCGTCTTGATTCTTCGACTTGGAAAGCTCAAAGCAAACCTAAGATTCTAAGAACAGATCTTCCAATATTTTAAGCATTCCAAACAAGTAGCAGAATTCAAACTAATAATTAATAAAAGCATTCGTATACACAGTAATTAGAAAGAAATCAGGTGCTAATTCTTTACCACCAGCTCCCCATACCACGTGCCAAAATTAAGCCATCCCACCATTCCTAGCTTAAATAAACACCCCCCCCGGGATACTTTTCTGAATTTTTTTTTTTTAGTAAAAGATTGTATTGATAAGAATAGGCATAGCCCAAGTACACAAGATGATATACAAGAGGTAACACCTATCTAAGAAGAAGCAATGGAAACAAGAAAATCATGACATCAAGGCCATTAAAATCTATAGCTATGGCCCATGGAAATGAAGTCCTAATAAAAAGAGATCTAAGTTCCTCTATCTTGCGCTCCTTGTCTTCGAACGTCCAGTCATTTCGCTCCTACCACAAGCACCACATAATACAGATAAGAACCATCTTCTACACAACTTTGATTTGTGGAATACCTCCTATGTTTGTCTAGCTGGCCAACAACACAGCCATTGTGGCGGGCATTACCCAAGCTAGCCCTAATCTGCAAAACACTTCATCCCATAACACTCTAGTAACCTCACAATGCAGTAAGAGATTATCCACAGTCTCGCCATTTTTCTTACACATGCAACACCAATCTACTATAATCACCCTACGTTTCCGCAAGTTATCTGTCGTCAAAATCTTACCCAGAGATGCTGTCCAAGCAAAGAATGCCCCTTTGGGAGGCGCCTTATTTCGCCAAATCCTTATCCATGGAAACTGATTGTTCTGCAGCTGTGTGAGAGACTTAGACAAAAAAAGTCCTCAAAGCTGCCAACTTCCGAATCTTGGGCCACCTTAGTGAAGTTGATGTTCTATTGGACTTGATTCCCAAATATCGCCAAAAGATCAGCCACTGAAGCTTCTTTCTCGCATGTAACCCGAAAAACTGAAGAGAACGATTCCTTTAGGGCATTATTCCCACACCATAGGTCGCTCTAGAATTTTATTCTAGAACCATCTCTCAACACGAGTCTTATATGACTATTAAAAACCCCCCACCCTTGTCTAATGTGCTTCCAAACTCCCACCCCATTAGCCCCACTTATCTCTCGTGCACCAACCCCCCCCCAACCCACATACCAACATATTTACAGTCAATTACCAATTTCCATAAGGCTTTCGGTTCCATATTATATCACCACAACCATTTCCCGAGTAAAGCCTAATTGAAAATCCTTAGGTTTCTAATTCCCAACCCTCCAGAGGATAATGAAGAGCATACCTTGTCCCAACTGACTAGATGAAATTTGAAGTCATCCCCCATGATGCTCCAAAGGAAATCGTAGTGAAGTTTCTCAATCCGGGTCGCCATACTTGCTGGAATTGGGAATAGAGAAAGAAAGTACGTTAGTAAATTAGACAAAGTACTCTTGATTAAGGTGATTCTGCCACCTTTTGACAAGTACAGTCTATTCCAACCTACCAATCTACGTTCTATCTTCTCAATCACTGTATGCCAGATTAATTTAGCCCTTGAGGCAGCCCCTAATGGAAGGCCAAGGTAATTCATAGGAAGAGAGGAAACCTTACATCCAAGAGTGTTAGCCAGCTACCGGATGTTACGAACATTTCCAACTGGCACCAACTCTAATTTGTCAAAATTCACTTTCAAACTTGATGCTGCTTCAAAACAGATAAGAAGTGATCTCAGTGCCCGAACTTAGTTTTGGTCTGCCTCACAAAGTATTATTGTATCATCTGCAAATAGTAGGCGAGAAATGTTAAAGAGCACCCCTATTGGGGTCACCAACCAAGAATCCAACCACAAATCCATTATTAACCAAAGTCGTTATCATTCTACTAAGCGCCTCCATAACAATGACAAAGAGGAGTAGGGACAGCGGATCTCCTTGTCTTAGGCCTCTGGAGCTATTAAAGAAACCAACTGGGTTGTCATTCACCAAAACTAAAAACTTCGTTGTTTCTATACACCAGCTGATCCACGAACACCATCTCTCCCCAAATCCAGTTTTCATGATCATAGGCCTTCTCCATATCCAACATTCGACCTTACATAGGATTCCTGTATTGCTAGTTTTTAGTCTACTATCTAGCCATTCATTAGCAATGATAACTAAGTCCAATATTTGCCTACTCCTTACAAATGCATTTTGGGGTTTTGTAATGATCTTTACCAATACCTACCCTAGGCAATTTGCAAGCACATTGGAGATGATTTTATACAGCCCATTCACAAGACTAATGGGCTGATAATCCTTAACCACCAATGCCCCGATCTTCTTAGGAATAAATGCAATAAAGGTGACATTGATGCTTTTCTCAAATTTTCCAGCCGAGAATAGTTCTTGAATTACCTTCATTAGATCCTCCTTCATGAGAAGATTGAACGTAGATTGGCAGGTTAGAAGAGATTGTACTTGTCGAAAGGTGGCAGGATCACATTAATCAAGAGCACTCTGTCAAACTTACCAACTTACTTTTTATAATTATTCCCAATTCCAACGAGTGTGGCAGCCCGTATTGAAAAACTTCATCAAGATTTCCTTTGGAGTGGTCTAGAGGATGAATTAAAATTCCACCTGGTTAAGTGGGATTATGTATGTTCCCCAATTTATTTTGGTGGGTTGGGCATTAGAAATCTGAGGGTCTTCAATCGGGCCCTCCTTGGGAAATAATTGTGGCAATACAATTAAGAACCAGAAACTTTATGGAAGTCAGTGATTGAATGTAAATATGGAGGTATGTGGGTGAGATGGAGCACTAGGGAGGTACAAGAGGCGTATGGAGTGGGAGTGTGGAGGCATATTAGATGAGGATTTTTTTTTTTTTTTGGGGGGGGGGGGTTGCCCGCCACACTAGACTTGTGCTGGGGGATGGCTCAAGAATAAAATTCTGACACGACTTATGGTGTGGAGAAAATGCCCTCAATGACTCATTCCCTTCACTCTTCAGGATTGCAAGGGAGAAAGAAGTTTAAGTGGTGGAACTCATGGAGATATCTAGGGGCTTAGTCCAATGGAATGTGAGCTTTACTAGGGCTGCCCAGATTGGAAAGTTGATAGTTTTGAGGACTTCTTTCGACTCGTCTTCCATAAAACCAAGCCCTCAGAGTTGAGACAAAGGCCTGTGGCCTGATTGGCATAATCTCCAACCTCCAAAAAGGAGGTTTGGAGAACGAAACCCACCCCCTCAAACCCAAAAAACAAAAAATAAACCTTCAGAGTTGACACACTGTGGTGGGTACCCGTAGGTAAATGTATATTCTCGATTCGCTCTTTCTATAAGCCTCTCATACAATTGCCAAACCACAATTTCATGGAGTACGATTTGGAGAAATAAAGCGCC
Source organism: Juglans regia (assembly GCF_001411555.2). Lineage (NCBI taxonomy): Eukaryota > Viridiplantae > Streptophyta > Magnoliopsida > Fagales > Juglandaceae > Juglans > Juglans regia. The sequence continues at coordinate 16,492,360 of NC_049909.1, forward strand.
TCCCAAAGCGGCGTTTTTTGCTTGGACAGCTTCACTGGGCAAGATTTTGACAATGGACAAATTGTAGAAACGCAGGGTGATTATAGTGGACTGGTGTTGTATGTGTAAAAACAGTGGTGAGACTATGGATCATCTCCTTTTGCATTGTCAGGTTGCCAGAGCTTTATGGGACGATATATTCAAACGGTTAGAGCTAGCCTTAGTTATGCCTTGCTACAGTGGTTCAGTTTTTGGCCAGTTAGACAAATCTAGGCCGTTTTCCACAAATTACAGCTATATGGAAGATGGTACCTATTTTTGTTATGTGGTGCGTATAGCAGGAGTGTAATGACCGAACGTTTGAGGACAAGGAGCGCACACTAGAGGAGCTAAGATTATTTTTTGTTAGAACTTTGCTTTGATGGGCCAACGTTGTTGATTTTAATGGCCTTGATCTTCATGATTTTCTTATTTCCATTTCTCCCTCGTTACCTCTTGTATACCATCTTTTGTACTTGGGCTATGCCTATTCTTATTAATACAATCGTTTAATTTTCAAAAAAAAAAAAAAAAAGATCCTCTTTCACCACCTCAAAGCATGATTGGAAGAAACCCATAGAAAATCCGTTTGAACCTGGTGCTTTGTCTTTTACCATTCTCCTCACCACATCGTGAACCTCAAGTCTCCTCAAAGGGCCTCTCCAACCAAGAGACCTTATGCAGCTCAATAGACTCAAAAGTTAGTCCATCAAGCTTTGGCTGCCAATCTTGCTCGGTAAGCAGGTGTTCAAAAAAATCAGCAACATGTTCTCGAATTGCGGAGGCCTCCATACAATCCACACCATCTATATTCAGCATCTCAATGTTATTGGTTCTCTTGTGAGAGTTAGTCACTCTATGAAAGAACTTCGTACTTTAATCCCCTTCTTTTAACTACAATAGATTTTTTGTGCCAAGGAATCTCCTCCAATAATGTAACCCTCTCTAATTCTAAGACCAACTCTAACTTCCGTGATAATTCTTCTGAGATAAGGACCCGGCCTCCTGTATCCTCTCTAACTCCTATAACTCATCCAACATGGATTTCTTACGTTCACCTATATTGCCAAAGAATAGAGTATTCCAAAGCTTTAGATCTTTTTTTAAAGCTTTCAGTTTGCTTGAAAAGATGAAGCTAAGGGTACCATGAAATGATATGAAGACCACCATTGCCTAATCTTGTCCACAAAACCTTCAGATCTCAGCCACATATTTTCAAATTTAAAATATCGACACCCTTCTTGGATCCCACCACAATCCAACAATATAGCGATGAAACTAAAAATATGTCCAATCTAGACCATATCTGATTATTGGACCACATGAATGTTCCTCCCATAAGAGGGATGTCCACCAAACTCAAATAAAAAATACACTTCGAGAATTCTAAAATTGCTGGTCGCATCCCATCCTACTTTCGCCTAAACGTTCGCTTGGGAACCTTATAACATTAAAATCCCCACCTATGCACCATGGTAGGTCCCACCAGCTATGTACTCTAGCTAATTTTTCACATAAAAGTCTTTTGTTGCTGTCCAAGTTCGGCCCATAAATACCAACAAAAGCCCACAAGAATTTGTCTTCCACACTCTTAAAGGAAACTGCCACTGTGTGCTCCCTAAAAATTCCTCTATTTTCTCCACCACCCTTCTATCCCACATCAATAGAACACCTCCTGACGCCCCATCCGATGCAAGATAAGCCCAATCCACATATGGACAGCTCCAAATACTTTGAATAGTTCTTCTTGGAACAGATTTCAACTTAGTTTCCTTTAAGCATACTATGTCCGCCTTCCACTCACGAAGCAAATTTTTTATACGAAGACACTTGTTGGCCTCGTTGAACCCTCGGACATTCCACGAAACAATTTTGGACTTCATAGAGAAGAGGCTAGCTCCTTCCCTTTAGATCTTTCTCGGCTTGAGCTGCCCTCCTAATTTAGAGACCACATAAGTCTCTTTAACTCCCTATGTTTTTTGGAACCAGTTATCTTAAGCTAAGCATGACCCACTTCAATGGTAGTAAGCAAAGCCATAAATTGTTCCTCAAATCCCTCACACTCCATCCCCACACAATACTGAATTTCCTTCACCTTATGTAGAACCCAATTAGAAACACCAGACTGACTTGGTAACCTACAGTTTAGGGGTATTGGCATTGCCCATTTCCTTCTCCACAAAGAGATTCTTACCCTCCCATTTAGAGGGGCCTTGCATTGGGATAAGCATTTATTAGGGCCCTTCAACAGCTCCCTCTTCATTTCCAGGGATAGGATAAGCGTCAGAATAAGCACCACAACCTTCTTTCGTCTGCTCGTTGGATTTTTCTGGACGAGGTACCACTTCCCTGCTGCTCTTCGGCATTTTCTCACCAAGATGCGTCAGAGATCCAATGCTTAATGATGAAGAGACATCTAGAGCCCTAACAGAAATGGCTTCCGATGGATCCTCCACCATCATCGTGTCACCCTCTGGGCCATCGATTGGGGTCCCTCTGCCATTTGCGAAGCCTTTTCCAGCGAGGAAGCCAAACTCCCATCGATCAAGGGTCGTGGGTCACCCTCCTCTCTGATCCTCCACACAGGCTGGGTCTCATGCCTTTCCTTTCTTCCAATTTGTCCCATGGGCTAAGGCCCTAAGGCAACAGCCCACACGTTCTATTGTTGTGACTTTGCTGGGTCCACGTAGGCTACTCTCCACACGGTCTGCCATGCTGGGTCCTACGGCATCCAAGCCCAGGCCCATTTGATCCCTTTTGCACTACCCATCTAATACTATTAATTCCTGTTTCCTCCAAGCCCAAGCCCAAGCCCAAGCCCAAGCCCAAGCCCGTATCAAGTCCACTGATCTCCAAGCCCACGTTCATAGCTCTTTTTCCTCTTCACATTGTATCAAATAATTCACTCTGTCTTGAAGTACACCCAGTTGTGCCTTCACGTCCATCAACATACTGAGTACGCCCCCCCTCTGCTCGGTCGACAGCAGACCTGCCACCGCCACCCTTCCATTGCGCAGTGACTGTTCCAATAGTACGAGGAGCTCTATCCAACCCATGCCCGTTACCCTGACTTGTAGAGGCTCCTCCCCAAGCCTTCACGTTGCCTATGTCTCCACCCTATTTTCATGGAGTTGCACCGACTCCAAAGCCTCCCTATAAGAACAATTTTGTGAATAAAGCACCACCACCAGTGGTCTCAAAGGTGCTCCTCCTCTGTTGTGGCTTCCGCCTCTCCCTTCATTTGTGAACTCCCACAGCGCCTCCATCATCATCCTCCATCCCTTCCCCTCCATATCTTCTAGAATGAAAATAAAATTGCGCTTGCTACCACCCCTATATTCCACTATCGCCATGAAACGCCCTCAAGTATTTAAGCACTGTTGCACTATGTTACTGCGATTCCCTTCCCTTACCATGGTGTAGAAGTCCTTTTTTACTCCTTTCATGCAGTCCACCAGTGCTTTAGCAAGCCACTGAACCATGGACAAACTCAATCTCATGTTCATCACCTTCCAGCTTCTCTCAATGATAAGCAAAAAGCTTCCCTCCTTCGATAACGAAAAAACCTTCGATTCTGTCACTAGGGGTTTTGAAAACCCCATCGTGATCACACTTAACAACTCCAAATTCCTACTAATCTCACCATAACAGACCACCAAACGTCATCTTCGTCATCTTCATCAACTGTATATGGGTTGTAAGGAGAGAAAATACAGTTCAAACTGTTTAGAACATTTCATAGGATTTCTCCATTGTCATTGGCATGCAAGAAGTTTTATGGATGAACAATGTTAAGCAGCATAGATAGAAATAATAGTTCATGAGCCATTTAAACCAAGTCTCTTGTCCACTAGCCCTAATAAACCCCATATTGAATCCTACAATATCCCTCCAAACATGAAGAAGCTGTCCAAATGAAAAATAAAAATAAAATGACAGCTTTTACATGAGCCTTAGTCTTCCGTATATTCTTCCAAGGAAAGCATTTCATAACCTGAATAGTTAGAATTGGGTACAATGAACTTCTCTTCCTTAGATGGATTCCAAAGATGCTTATTTACATGTCCAACCCTTATTCTCATAGAGTACAATAAATTAAAAAACAAACTGTCAACTGTTAACTTTCCAGTTTTGGGTCACAATGAAGAAACTGGCATTCCACAAAGAGGAGTCATTGGAGAGTATCATAAGATCCGCCACTAAAGCCTCTGCACCCTCGCAATCGTATATACTTCTGGAAAAGCTTCCTTGAGGGCTCTCTCCGCACACTATCGATCATGCCAAAATTTGATCCTAGCGTCATCCGCACCTCAAGTCTAGTGTGTCTAGTGAAGACTGCCCGTCCACTTCTGTATTTTTCCACAAGCTTACCCAAATGGTTTATTGGAGCACCACTCAACCCAAGCACCAAAATGCTTGGAATCAACTACAGCTTTCCAAAAAGCTTCCCCTCTCAAGTTCATATCCCCACATAGAAGCTTATGGAGGGGAAAATACTTCTTACTTTTATTCATTGATGTACAATAGCATATATACTACATACACTTGACGATTATACCCTCACAAGTTACACTTATTACAACCATGTCCTCTAACACTCCCCCCTCAAGTTGGGGCATATACATCATATAAACCCAGATTGAAACAAATAAGTTTTAACAGACTCCAATACAAAGACTTAGTGAACATATCTGCGAGTTGATCGGCAAACTTCACAAAAGGTGTAGAAATGTTACTGCTTAGTATCTTATCTCGAATGAAGTGACAATCAATCTCTATATATTTAGTCCTCTCATGGAACAAAAGATTAGAGGTAATATGCACTACGGCTTGATTATCACAAAATAACTGGATAGGAATAAGAGCTAGAAACCCAATCTCTTTAAGTGTTGCAACCATGTTAGCTCACTAGCAGCGTGAGCCATTGCCTTGTAATCAACTTCTGCGCGAGATCGAGCTACTACTGCTTGTTTCCTACTCTTCCATGTAACCAAGTTACCTCCCACAAAGGTACAATATCCAGTAGTAGATCTTCTATCTGGAGATATTGCCCAATTAGCATCTGAAAAGGCTTCAACCATACGATGTCCATTTGATCGATACTGTAATCCAAGGCCAAGGGCTCGTTTAAGATAACAAAGAATATGAATTACAGCATCTCAATGCCTTTTTAAACTTGAATACAGTACCTCGATACTCCTCCTGAGCAGCAAACCTAGATGGTTGCTCCATATAAACTTCTTCATGCAAGTCGTCATGCAAAAATGCATTCTTAACATCCAGCTGAAATAACGGCTAGTCTAGATTAGCAGCAAGGGAGATCAACACTCGAATAGAGGAGATTTTGGCAACTAGGGAGAAAGTCTCCTCGTAATCAATCAATGTCATATGTTTAAGTGTAACCCTTAGCAACCAAGCGGGCTTTCAAATGTTCCACCGAATCATCAGGATGAAATTTGATTGTGTATATACCCATTTACAACCAACAGGTTGCTTACCAGATGGTAGTGGAACAAGATCCCATGTCCCATTATGGTGAATGGCATCCATTTCATTTTTCATAGTTGTCCTCCATCCCAGATCAGATTAAACATCCTAAACTGTCTTACGAACAGAAAACTTTGAAAGCTGAGAAGTAAAACATGAGAATGAAGGAGATAAGACAGGATATGAGACAAATTGACTAATCGGATGTTGAGTAACACAAGATCGAGTATCTTTGCAGAGAGCAATAGGTGAGGAGTCTGAAGTACTGAGTAACTTAGGATCTGAAGATGGAGACACGATTGGTAACGGCATGGAAGCCGGCAGCCACAAGCAACGTGAGTAAATCTGTAAAGGTACTGGGGGAGCCATCAAGGAGGGTTGGGTAAGGTTGGGTGAGTATGAAGGAGAAAGTGTAAGAGTAGATAACAATAAAGGATCACACTCAACACTCGAAGCTGCGTCCGAGAAATAGGGTATGGACTCAAAGAAGATAGCATCAGCACTCGTGAAATAGCGTCTATGAACATGACTATAACAACGATATCCTTTTTGAGTCTGAGAATGATCAACAAAAAAACATTGGTAGAACATGGATCAAGCTTATCAAAACCTGGGTCATGGTTATGAACATAGCAAACACACCCAAACATTTTTGGAGGAAGGGTAAATGGTGATAATGAAGGAAACAAGATGGAGAAAGGAGAGGAACCATCGAGGACGGCGGTGACATCGAATCCGGCAGCATCTAATACAAGGAGAGAAGCCACTGGGATGCGCGGAGGACGACGACGACATCGAATCCAGCCGCTACAAACACTGGTGAGCTTGATTTCGGCGTGAACCATTGTACACCACCGTACACCACTTACCACCATCGACAACCATGAGCTCTGATACCATGTAGAAGCTTATGGAGGGGAAAATATTTCTTACATTTATTCATTGATGTACAACAGCATATATACTACATACACTTGACGATTATACCCTCACAAGTTACACTTATTACAACCATGTCCTATAGCACCCACAACCATTTTCCAAGTAAAGCCCTATTGAATACAAGAAAATTGCAGATATCCAATCCTCCCCCAGAAATTGGTGAGCATCCTTGGTTTAATTTACAAGGTGAAATTTTAATTCTTCACCTATCCATCCTATTGCAGCCTCTCAACCACCTTTTGACAAGTACATCCCCTTTCAAAGAGCCAATCTACGCTGATCTTTTCAATGAAACTATCCCAAGTAGACTTCATCAATCTTCTCGATGACAAAGGTGTTTAGCTTCCTTAATCCCAATTATCCAATCCACCAAGTGAAATTTGAAGTCCACGTCTATCCCACCCAATACCCAACACGAAATTCTGTTACAATTTTTTCCAGTCTATTTGCTATTGTAATTTTTAGCAATCTACTTGGGAAGTGGGACTTACACATAAGAACTTGGTTATAAAAACTGTAAAGAAACAGATCTCTATTTAATACACAATAAAGAATTTCCCCTTTTAACGAGAATGTAATAATTATTGTTAAACAAAGCACATTAAAGGATGAAATAAAGAACATACTAAAAGAGCATGGTGCTCAAGTAGGGCCTTATTGATTTTCCCAATGTTCAATGCCAAGTGCCAACTAATCCATCCACTATTATGCTGAGAGTACATTCTTTTTATTTTTTCAGGATAGGGGGGAGTAAAAAATAAATAAAAAATCCATACAATCAAGAAACTACAAAGCTGAAGAAGAGGGAAGGAGATCATGCGAGAAACTTTAGGAGTTCAACAACTGTACAAAACTGTAGAACCAGAACATAATCCATTATTTGATATAAGAAAGTAGAGTCTCTCAATGTTAGTGAGCTTGTGCTTAATCCACATACAAATTTCCACTGCACAAGCGTTTAAAATAAAATAAGAGCAAAATACAAATATGCTTTGGGATTATTATACAACAACTCCATCTTTTGTAGATCGCCACTAAACCATTCTGTGGTTTATAATTAAATAAAATCATTATACTTTCCATCCTAGTTAATAAATTTTCATGTGGCATGCCAGGTCACACAAAACCAAAAATTAACCCGTGGTTGGTCTTGAGAATGCATTAGAATAAAAATGTTCAACTCCAAATCCAAGGATAGTGTTGCTTGCCATCCTCAGCGAATACACTAAGCCCAATGTACACAAACTGCTAAATGAAAATTTCACTTTTACTCCAAACCATAGGAAGTTTAGGTGATGGTTTCTAAAGATAGGAAAGTAAATAGTAATAATCACTGATCAGAGGAATAAATTTGTAGTTTATCCTACATATAATAAGAAGCTTCAAGTACAATAGATTACCTTAAAAATCCATCCACGGGCTCAATGAGAGGCTCCCAAGAATCATACTTATCATTATATGAACGTGCAACCAAGGAGAAGTTGACAGTGGAACTCAAGTAGTCTGTTCGTCCATGTAAATTAAACCCAATTCCACTAAAAGATACATTGAACAATGGAACCATCTGCAAAATTCCAGGAAACATAATCATTGGGAAATTATTACAACCAGATGGCCATGGTACGATCATCTATTAAGGAACAATCAACAGTTTTTTAAACAGCATAACAAGAAGAAACATAAGTTTCTACACTGTTCCCGAAAAGAGAGAGAGAGAGAGAGAGAGAGAGAGAGAGAACTATAACAAATGAGTTCATATGTCACAACAAACAACAATAAAATTAGATGTTCACGAAAATTAGAGTGTCCGTGCATTCTCTGGAGAGGCCTACATGTAAGCCCAAAAAACATAGGTACTAAATAAAATAGATCTTGCATTGCATGCTGAGAAATCTAGCAAGAAACAAAAATAATGCAAGATAGCCATATATTTAAATATTAGACCAACTACTATAACTCCTCAGAAAGAAGCCATCTTTATGCAATCAATTTGAACAAACCATCAAAAATCCTAAACCAGGTCATAAAACTCTATTGTTATTTGTCAGGCAAAAGAAATACTTCAAATTATCAGTATGAATGCTTGTTACACGGAGAAAATATCGAAGATGTTCAAAAAGAGACAAGTAAACTTCTAACTAAATAAACTATTAGCTCATAAGCAGAGGACGAGGTCCACTTGCCTAGAAAAAGGAAAGCCTTAAGGAGAGATTGTGGTGTGATTGGATCACAACTGTCCCACACTAGAACGAATAGTCCCATATTGCCACCTCTAAGGCTTTGGCCCAGACATTTTAAAGTTGGTTGGGTGCATCGCATGCTGTCAAAAAACCACCCCATACAACTCATCCCACCCTTTGTGCAGGAATATATGAAGGTAAGCATTCGTTATATTTATAACTAGAAGGCTCCCTCTTCAAGAGATCTTTACACACACTATTATATAACTAGGGGATTGCCCCGACTCCAATGAAGTCAGAATCCAGGAATCCGAACTTCAATTGGAATTAAAGTCATTTGTCGACAACGACTCGGAGCTAACTACGGCTCTGGATGCTCGTCAAAGTGAAGTCAGAGTCCAAATTTGCAGTCGCCAAATAGATGAAAAAGGCAGAGATCAGAGAAGAAATGGGACATGGAGACAAAAATGAAACATATCATCACAATTCAGAAAAACAGAAACCAAAACGCAAACTCCGAAATCAGATAAGTCAAAAGTTTGGAGTTTTTGCACACCCCAATAAATAACAAATAACTATATTCAGTCATTTTCTCACCAGCACCGATTTCCAAACACAGCAGATGGGTTTGACATTTTATTAATTACATTAAATGAAGCTCCTCGGAATGGTAATTCTTACCAAGCCACTATAGTCATCAAAGAGTGCTGCAGAAAATGTTGTGATTTCTGCATCAATGACAGTATCATCCGAACCACTTGGTACACCTGAATCTGCCAGCTTTAAAGCAAACCTTCTAGGAGGTTTTTTAAAACCACTACGTACAATGAAGGATCCCAACTCATTATCAACCAGCCAAATACTGAATGATTCTGCTGTAAATTTGGCATCAGATGTATCCCATATACTTTCCTCCAGAAACTGATCCCCAGTGACCATATCACTGCGAATACATCTTAATGTGCTGAACTCATTCTGCTTTGGGGTGCTCTTCGATGCAATACAACCTAAGGAAACAAAGCCCGGGGGAGGTTGAGGTAGCCAGAAAGATATGCTATCCATTCCCTTCTGTTTCTTGATTTTCCCAACAAGCTGGAAACCCAGAGGAGCTTTAAAAAGCTCTTCATCTTCAGCATCATGAAGAACAATGCAAGTATTGGGAGGCTCATACCTAAGTCCCAGTAACAGTCCAAACGTAATAGATTCCATAAAAACAACTTACCAAAAAATAAAATAGATTCCATAAAAACATGGACATTTATCATTATGAAATATCATTATGAAAATTAAAAGTATCACACACCCTTTAACAGCAATGTCGCCAAAATAAATCATCCCTGGCGGGACAACTGGGCGCCATATGGATAGATTCTTCCTTGAGTTTGAGCCTTGATTCCACCATATTAATCTAAAACTAGCAACAGCTTCGAAACGCCGGCCAGAGTTTGCAGTTGCCGATCTTTGCGATTGTTGTGAGTGTATATGACCAGAAGGGGAAGCCTGGGCATCTGAACTTGAGGTTGCGTTCGCAAAGCCTTCTGATAACCCAAATATCATATGACGCAAATCATATGCTCCGGCTGTTAAGCCATAAGAAGCGGGAGCTGCTGGCAAGAAAGTGCCAACAGAATTGTGCACTCGCCAGAATGCCACACTTGAGATAGATCTACAACTCGAACCAGGAAAAAAGTCAAATCAAAATCACATTTTTATTATAGCTGTTAACATGAAATATTCTTGATATACATTGTCATTCGGTTTCCTTACAGCTTAAGATTTTCGAACAGATGATCTCCGATACAATATCAGAGCACTGTTGCCTAGAAGGTCCTTGGTTCCAAACACTAGCAACCCTATTCCTATAACTCCATCCGATGTGGAAGGTCTGCACATGAGAGAAGTTTTTGGGAGTGGTGGGTCCTCCCAAGTACAGTGTGTAGTATGCTTTTCATATATATATGGTTGGTACACCCACTATTAACCTAAGTTATCTGGTGCTTCTCCGAGCAAAAGCAGGTGGTGGTTAGGATGGGATGTGTGCTGTTAATAACAGGCAGCTTTGCTATGTCCAAAGCATACAGATGGCAAACTGACCTCATGTTGGTTAATCAAATCCATTAGATAGAAATGTATCTAGACAGCTCAGAATGCAATATAAAACTACCATTCAAAATCCATGGCTTCTGTAAAAGTTACACATAAAACTGATATTGCAACAGAAAATTTACTCTTGAGAATTTCACATACGTGGAAGTTCTGATTGCAATACAATCCCTCAGGGAACAAGGACAAACTAAAGAGGCCAAGATACAAAAAGCAGAAGATAGCAGTGGTTGCGTTCTTCCAGGTGAAACCACACAGCCCAATGCAACATAACCTTTCGGTGCCTCAGGTAACCAGATGGAAAAGTTGCTGTCTCCTTTACTCATACCATTTGGTACCAAATCAGAATTATTTACCTCTTGATCAGAAATGTCCCCAGAAGATAAAGGTGACCAAATAAATTTGAAAGATATAGGTCTTTTAACTCTAACAATGTTGGTATTCACAGCAAGAACTCCTTTTGTAGGTGGCTTGTCCCTGTCATGTGAAAGACTGATGCGATTACATAGAAATGACTTAAACAAAGGAAGAAAAAACATCAATCTCTATGGAAAAGAATAAATAGTCTAAAGAAAATAACATTAGCAAGCGATTTCAATGACAATGGTGTGAGATAGTCAAAGAAAAAGCATCAATCTCTATAGAAAAATAAATAAATAGTCTTGAGAAGATAACATTAGCCAAGAGATTTCACTGACAATGGTGTCAGATAGTCGCCAAGAACAGCAAAACCAGGTGGTGCACGAGGCCTCCAAAAGGCATGTATTTGGTCAGTATGGGGATCTGCAGGGTGCAACAATTAAGTCATAAGTGATCTATATTTAACTCTATGTCGACATCTGACAGTGCTAACCAATAATGATGAAACAGCGTGTTGACATACTTTTTATTGTTCCAACCTTGTCAAACTGGGAGCAGACAAACGTCATTTTCTTTGAAGTCGTCCTTAAAAATGTCAGGATGTCCTCTTCAACTGCTAAAAAAAGCCTCAAGATGCTGAATGAAAAATTCATGAGTATATCTGAAACAGATAAATGCATATTGGTCTTTCCAGCAGCATTTGAATAAATGATGGAGGAGTCAAAAGGCTCCAATATCGTGATCCCATTACTCTCCATTGTCAAGCCAATTGCATTTGCATTCATCTCAATATTATCACCCTTTGAAACAAGCCTGACAGCAGCAATAAGCACATCAAATGTCATCTTTCTGCCAATCGTCTCATTACTTCGTTCGATATTTCTCTAACATCCAATATTTGGAAAACTACAAGCAGTATGCGAGAATTTAAAGGATTGGAAAAAAAAAATATTGGTCCGTTTCGTTTTTGAAAATAATGGAACTAATTCATAAAACAAGTTTCTGAAATTATAAAAAAACATGTCAAAAGTTTGTAAGATAGGTTACCTAGTAGCTATTTTACTGGTCAAGGGACTCGGCATAAAGAAATCTCATAGTAAGGGAAAAAAAAAAACTTTCAATCATATCAAGAATTTTCAAAATATTAAAAATAAATATGCCCATATAGGCTGTGGATATAGCTAAGTTGAGCATCATAAAACCAAGGGATTAAATTTCCTGTTAATCTGTCACTTTTGGTAGGCTCACAACTGGTTATGTATCATTAGCAGAACAAAAAAATGCACCTAAGAAAAACACAAATAGAAAGAGCAGACGATTTTCAACTAGGATAAACATATCTAAACATTTTTAATAAATGACTTAACGTATATGATGTTAGCAAATAAACCATACATGAATTGTGAAAGAGAAGACAACATGGACCAAAACTCCAAATAACTTGCTAACAAAGTAAATAAGTTCTCCATAGTGCAAGAGACAAGTGAAAATGCATACTATCAAACATTCTTATGTGATTTTTTTTTTTTTTTTTTGACAAGTAAAAAAGAGAACTCTTTTGTGAAATATGTGACCATGGGATCAACAAAAGAAATATTCTGGTACCCTAGATAGCTTAAAATGATCAGATTCAAGCAGGTATACTAGGTTAACTCATTGTAATTGTACAATATAGGCCGATAGATATATACACTTTAGTCCATAAATATACCAACCACGTAGCTATGGAATATAATAATTCAAAATATCTATATTTTCTCCCTGTTAGTAGTAGAAAATAATTAAAAGCATCAGAGGGGTGAAACCCATGCACATATAAATGGTACATCTAAGGAAAAACGACACAGAAAAAAAACTTGGGAATCCTAAACTGGAGAACATCAATCCAAAAGAACCATACATCCAAAAAAGCTAGCCCCAATCAAATTGAAAAGAAGAGATAAACCCAAACCCATCCAAATAGAGCCTGAAGAGAACCCAATTTGTCCGAATTTTCTGTGCCTTCAACGCCTACTTATTCCTCTCCACTCACACACCACACCAAAAAAAGGTACGGCTCTCCAAGCAACTAGGCTCTTCCCTTCACCAAACTCCAGACCCCATCAAGCATAGAAGTTAAACAGCGAAAAAAACTAGCCCCAATATAATGCACAATGGAACTGACCTGCAAAATGCATCCAACTGTGCATGCAAAAGTTGGTTAGAGAGAAGAAGAGATTCCCCAACACCTTTTGATGGATTGTAAAAGGTCAGCTCTGGGCCAATAGCCTGCATGGAATATCATAATTGCAGAGGTAACAGTGTAAGAGAAAGGGTAGTAAAATGCACTAAGACACTTAGTAGCAATACAGCCTCAGCTCCTTTTTTTGGTTCATCTGTCGCACTATGAGATTCTCTGCCTACCTTAAACCCAAACAAAATTTTTGCTTACTGAACTTATATCACTCATGTTCAAACAACTGACCTCAATAGTAGAAATTTTGTGGAAAAGGGCAACTTGAAACAGTTGTTGTCAAAAGAGATCAGAAGAAATTCCTCTATTTTGGTGATGACATCTAACCTTAAAAACCTGCTTGAGGACACCATTACTTTATAATCACGTGGACCAAAATGCCCATGTCACTTCTAATTTTGCAAAGAAGCATGCAATTTTTTTTTTTTTTTTAATGACAGGGGAACCACCCCACCGCAGAGCCCTTCAGACTCACCCATGGAACCTAAACCTCTGGAGAGACTAACACAGCAACCCACCGCCATGGCCTACCACTTTAATCGCAGTTGATCCTGGGAGAATCGAAGCTGTGATATGGGGCACATGCACACTAGTTCGCCCTTAGCACTCTCAAGCTGAACTTAAGTTATCCATTGGAAGCTCAATCTTGCTTCAGCCTAGATTTTAGTTCCGATAAGTAACTGAAGCTTTTATTAAAGAACACAGTTTTCAGTTCTTCAAACTTGTTCTAGGAATTCTGCAGATGTCCAAAACTTTGGAGCCGCCGCAGTTGATTTTTATTTTTTGTATTTCCATCTTTATTTTTTTTAAGAGACAGCCTCTTTTAATTTCCAATAAAAATACTCATTGCTAATCAAGAAAATAAAATTACTCTCCATCCCATAATAATAACCCACTTTTCCATAAATTATGCAGCTAAAAATTAGGAACGCTCACTGATTTTTGAATCACTGATACAAATTAGGGCCCCTAGGAAATTATAACAAACTCAACAAAGAGGAAATGATGCAATACTTAACCTGCAACTCAACAATAAACTCCATTGACCTGTCAGCTATGATATCTTCAGATGGTACATCGTTAACGCTTTCTCTTGAGGTGCTAGAGTGAGGAGCCTCATTCTCCTCCAAGTAAACATGATCATCATTTGAAGCAGAATAACTGCTATCAGCTCCAAGAAAAACACAAGAGTCCAAATACAGCCCATTCTACAGCATCAAAATCATTGGAAGGCTTAAAGTTCGGGGCAAACATATAGTACTTTTATCATCAAAATGAGAGTGAACCAGAAGGCATTAATGTAAAAGTATAATACCTTGATCACAACATTTTTGAATTGCAATTTCTTCCCATTCCCAACATATATTATTGGTTCTGTACTTGGTGCTGAAAGATTAAACCCCCGTCTGTCTTTCAAAAACATTACTCCCCCATTGCCATCATAAACAAAGAGATCAAATCTTGCATCATCAGCTATTAAAGGTCTTTCGGGCGAGAGAGATGCTTCAGCCGACGGCTGCCGGTAAATTGACTTATCCAGAATGATTGCATCAATGACATGTAAATATTTCGTATCTTCCTCATTTGAAAGCATGTTTCCAACAGATGGAACAAAAAACTCAACCACAGCCAGTAAAAAATCAAGTGCAACAAGCATTTGAGGCCTTTGGACACAAAAAGAAACAGATGTTGTATGATTAGTAAACCTAGCATCAAGAATAAGCATTGGAGGAACTGGTTTAACATCATTCTCCCCAAAAACATTTGCAACAACCACGTGCTCATTTTCATCATAAGTCCCTATGTGTAGACAGCTGTTCTCAGCCCTTCCTATTGCCAGCTTAAACTCTGGTTTGGTCCCCTCACGATCATCAATCACACTGAAACCCTTTAGTGTTGCTGAGAGAAAACCTTCTCCAAGGGTATTGGACTTGTAGAGTAGCCAAGCATCACTAATCTGCATAAGAAGTTACACCAGAAAATCTTTTACATCCAAAACTGAAAACTTGTGCAATGAATATAACTAGACATTCTACAATGTTGAAAGGGAAAACAGAGCTTTGGATATGAGAGCACCTTATGTTAACTTCAACAGAAAAACATACATTTTACATACATTTTACGATGAAAGGATAATAACAATCTGAGTCTTTATTGATTTCCCATAAAAAATACTCAAGTAGTGGCTATCAATCCAATCTGTATAACGAACACTGACAAATTGTGCATACCATTAATTGGGTAGGATTTACCAAGAGAAACTTCATGAGTAAAACGAAGAGAGTCAACTATTAGTTCTATAGGTTTAGCCCTTTGCTGAATCAGGATCTGAGTTTCTTTTCTTTCTTTCTTTTTCCTTTTGCCAAATTAAGACCTGGGTTTTGGCCCTTCGCCAAAATGGTCCCTCTATCCTTTTTGAAATGAACCAGAGAAAGCACTAGATACATATGCGCAATAGCCCAAAAAGACTACTCAATTTTGAAGATGCCCTAGAATCACTTATAAAGCATAGTTTCACATGGCAAGTAGCCAATGTGAGACTTAACACTCATGACCACCTTTAAGGAGACGTTTGGATTCGCAGATCATCTCAGCTCATCTCAACTCATCTCACTACTATTCATTACTATTCAGTAACTTTAACTCACAAATCTTACTATTATTCACAACTCATCTCATTACTATTCACAATCCATCTCAACTCATCTCAAATCATCTCAAGTCATCTTTGAATCCAAACATCTCCTAAGACTTACCATTCTACGTCAGTTATTCATATTCCTAATGTCAGACTAGGGTGTTACAAAATCTCCCTCTTAAATTCATCGCCAGGACCATGTCAAGTAGTACTCCAGTACGACATAGCTGGCCTTATTAGGTAGCTTTGATAACATATGAAATTATCCAAGGAAAGCACAAGCTACATACACATTACAACTAGCAGTGACATTATGTGATGCGACCAATGAACCCAACATGAAATAAGCGGGTTTGGATTTAACGTAAATGGATTCAAATCAAAATGGGTTTACCCAATAAGATGTGATTAATAAATAGGTCAATTACAAGTCAACCCTTATAACACAATGAGATTAAGGGGTTGTTTGGTTGTTGAGATGGTTTCATCTCATCCTATCACATTTCATCACATCTCAACATCCAAACACCACTCAAAAATACACTTTTCAATTTTAAATTTTCAACTTTTTCATCTAGTCATTACCTAATCATTACAACTTTCCCAAACTTCCAAACAAAACACAAATAATAATTCAACTTTTTCAAATCTCAAAACAAAAATTATATTAAAAAATTATATTCTAACAATATTTTAACTTTATAATATTTTTATTCAACTTTTTCTCCCTCCTTTCCCAAAACCCCATAAAACATCATAACTCAAACTATTTTACTACTATTCACAGATTTCTCATCTCATCTCATCTCATTCCCCAAGCATACCCTAAGGATGACACTCCATTGCCGTCTTCGAATTCTATTAATGTTTAGATTTATGCTTTTTGTTGCTGGGATTTAACATTGATATTATTACTTCACTACTGCATATCTCAAAAATATTAACATGCTTTCTGTTGGTATGTAATCTTTTTTTTGGAGATGATGTGACTACTAAAAATTTTAAAATTAATTTTCTTATGTATTACTGGTTTGGAAATTCATTATGAAATATTTTATCATGAACTTGTTATAGTTGTGAATCTTTTATATTGTTATCTTTGTATTGTATATGAAATTATGATAATCTGGTCAAAACAAATACACAAGTCGGTTCAACCCATTTGTATAAAATGGGTTGAAATGGGTCATGTTTGAATTAACCCAACTCGAGTTGAAAATTAAACGGGTTATGAGAGTCATTTCGTGTCATCCGTTATTTATATGGATCGTGTTAGAGTTTTAGGATCTAACTTATTCAACTAAATGGGTCAAGTTCGGGTTGACCCATATTGTTGAATATTCATGACTTGACACGAATGTGGAATATTTACAATTCCCAAGGTGGGACTAGGGTGCTACAACTTTTCTGCCTGAAATTAATGATAAAGGTGCCACGTCATTCTTTACGCATGACACCACTCATATGCTAAACACCTCCAAAAGCAATCCAATAGAAAAACAAATACCAAAAAATGAGATAAAAATTACTTAAAAAAATTCCAGCAAGGTAGAGAGAATTGGGTCCTCCATCCATAGACTCATGATGGACAGGTTGGATCCTCCCAACCTCCAACCACTGCCCATTGGAGGTTGGATCCACAGCCCACAACATTATAGATGTTGATAGGAACCTCCACCGCACAGTGGAGTCTAAGGGGATCCCAACCTCCATTCGTCCAATGTGTGGGGGTGGAGGGAGGGTTTACCTTTTCTAATATGTTTTTAATTTTTATTGTTATTGAACACATAGCAATGATGACAGACTGCACTTGTAAAAACTCAACACATTGAGCCTCTGCCATCTAAAACTTGTCTCAGACAGAGTTGGGCAAGAAATATGGATTCCTTTTCATCGTCAATACAGTAGTACATAGGCTTTATCATCAATGGGTGGTGGAGTGAAAGTTTGATGGGTTGTATTGTTGTTTTATCTCTTGCTTTCATCTTATTCTTCTCTTTTTTTTCATTACAAACGACAAATCAAGTATCAGAGCATATTCCATCCTAACTAGAGAATACATCAAAGAAGAATCAACCATCGGATGCTGATGTCAACATGAAGAATGAAGCCTGCAATTACAACCAACATTTCATTGGCTTCTTACTTGAAAAATATCAAAGTCAATTAAAGGTTGTTTGATACATTTTTTTGTCAACACTTCCTATACTCAACTAATTATTGGGTTTCTTTTCGGTGGTTTTTTTCATATGATATGGTACAAGCAAGTTTAGTTATATAAAGGAGGAGATCTCAATCAGTGAATAAAGAAATTTGAAACATTGGTTTGTTATTTGTCTTCTAAGGCAACAATCACAGTGGTCATAACCACCTTCGCCATTTGATTTCAATGAAAAGGAATTTCAGCCAACATCATTGGTGACGACTATCTTGGCATGATGATCATCCAATGTCAGTAATGATTCTTATGGGAGAATTATTGGACACTTATGACACAAAATCAATGTACTCACTTAGCTAGTCTGAATCCGTTTGCTCTTTCTTCTATCTTTGTTTTGCGCTTACTTTCGTCGCATCGTTCTAACGATATGTAATAATTCGTGTACCTGGTAGACAGAAATTTTTTTCTGTTTATAATGATTCTAGGGAGCTCCTATTGTAACTTGGACTAGTTCTTTTTTAATGTAAGACCCACATACAACTTCGACATTCCTTTAATCGTTACAAATGTTATCAGAGCCAATCCCTAATCAGAATTGCAATATTTGTTGAAGAGGTGACGTTTTGGAGAGATATGGAGGAAATGAATCTCATATTGTATTTCTATAGTGCGGTTTTCCATTTTTATTAATGGTTTGACATATGGATTTTTTAGTAGCTCCCATGGTTTCAAGCAAGGGGTCCAGGGGATAAGCTTTTTCAATTGTTGTTTGAGATTGTTACAGAGTAATTAAGAGAGAGATGCTATAGTTTATAGGGGTTTGTTGCCTCATTACCCAGTGGATTCAAGGGATAACGAGAAGTTGTTAGTGTTTCGTCTCATATTTTTAGACTGTATATCGATTAGGTTTATTGGGGTATATCGATTTGTGAGAGTTCAGTCCATTAAAGGTTAGACTGTTTTAGGATAATTGACGCAATCTCAGGAAATTGAAGTTAGATACATGAACAGTAAATTTACAAATTTGATGTCAATATTATGGAGTCAATGTGATTTTAGGGTTATGAGGACTTGAGGTTTATGGAAATATGGGTTATTTTAGAAGTTCAGGTTTTAATTACAAAATACATGCTTAATTAGAAATTGATGTAAGTTAAGTGCCTATTTTATAGGTAATCGGCTTCGCCCTGGAAATATTGGATTAACGCTATGAGATAAGTAGCATGATCATACCCTTACATATATATACGGTAAACGACATGTCTTTTATAAAAAGTGTTATGCATGTACGCCTTCCATTGGAAACTCTTTTAACGTACCCAAGTCATGAAAGAAATGATTTTTGACTACCATGACAGATTTATAAATGCCATGATTTTATGCATAAGTTTCGTGTTAGTTGCATGACATATGCATCACGATATTTTATCAAAAAACCATGATTTATATGAAGTTAGTTATACATCAAATATTTATGAAAAGTCATAATTATACGTGAGAGTTATGCACCAAAATATTTATGAAAATTTATAATTTTATGTGAAGAGCTAT
Organism: Juglans regia; assembly: GCF_001411555.2. Taxonomy (NCBI): domain Eukaryota; kingdom Viridiplantae; phylum Streptophyta; class Magnoliopsida; order Fagales; family Juglandaceae; genus Juglans; species Juglans regia. The sequence goes on from NC_049909.1 coordinate 16,512,033, forward strand.
GCATCAAAATGTGTATTCAAGGTCATGATTTTATGTGAGGAAATATGTATCACGACATTTTATGAAAAATTACAATTTCATTTGAAGCCTATGATATGATAAGTCACGATTTCATGTAAAATATGACTATAATATGCTAAGAGAAGATGATAAGAAAGTATGCATGTAAGGTTATGATGAAGTATGAAGATTAAGATACATAACGGCCTATGTTACGATATGAAGATGGTACCATATGTTTATGGGTATATTGCATTGCCAGGATGTACATGTTGGTAGTGAACCCAGTGTGCCTTCCTTGTATATGGATTTCACAACCCGCGGCCACGGGTATAATATGAATCTACTAAGATTCGCTAATCCTAACTCATGAGGGTCAGCAATGGATATGAGCCTATGACAAGTGAAATACAAGTTAAAGGCATTTCATGCACAGATCAAGTTCATGTTCATTTTCATGCTATTTATGTATTTAATTATGAGTATGCATGTTTTCCAAGAAACCCTAGGTTACTATTATGTTTACTATATGATGTGTTGCTTATTGAGTATTCAACTCATATTTGTATGTTTTTAAGTTTTAATCTCCCCAGGTGAGTATTCAACTCATTTTTGTATGTTTTTAAGTACATAGCCCAGGAAGATGAGGCGAGGCCTAAACAACCTATGACATGCTTAGTTTCATAATTTTAGTTTAATAAGTTATTCTTGATAAGTACATGAGACTTGATTGATTTTAATAAGTGCTTCCACAGAATCTCTTTTAGATTTTAAGTACTTTAATAAATATTGACTTTATTTATTTATGAAATCTTTTGTCACTTCGTTAAGAAGAAAAAATTTTAAGTCAAGGTTAGTAGCACACCAGATCCCTGAGATTTCTAAAAATGACTTTATTCATAACATTGGGGCAATAGGGTGTTACATTATTTTATTTTATCGAAATTATGCAGAACAACTTCGACACTTGCATTGTCTTTTCTTTTATTGAAGTGGATTCAGAGTTGAAGATCAATTTAGTGAAATTTGAGATTATTCCTATTGGTGATGTAGCAAGTTTGGCTCATATTCTTAGTTGTAAAGTTTCTACGTTGCCAATTAAATACTAGGGTGTCTTTGGGTGCTTCATACAAGTCTTTATGTATTTGGAATGGCATTTTTGCAAAAAATGGAACCATTAGCTGGATGGAAAAGGCTTTGTTTGTCTAAGGGTGGCTGTTTTTTTTTTTTTTTTGTTCTTTTGATCAGTGTCTAAGGGTGGCTGGTTGACTTCCCAATTTCACTATCTACCACCTATCCTTTTTCCCATTCCAGCAGGACTGGCTAATAGGCTTAAAAACTCGAGAGATTCTTCTTATAAGGGAATTGGTGATGAGTTCAAATTTCAATTAGTGATTTGGTTGAGTATTTATACCCCAGTAAAATCAGGCAGTTTGGGGGTTAAAAATTTAATTCAGTTTAATCGAGGAGGCATTATGAATATTGGTACCAAGTATAGTAGATTGGGTGGAAGGTCTTTGAAGAACGTAGAGAGGCCATTTGACGTAGGACAGTGGAAACATACGAGGATGGGGTGGAATTCTTGTTTTTAATAAGAGGGAGTGGAATTCCTTTTTTTTTTTTTTCTAAGTAATAAGAGGGAGTGGAATTCTTTGTCAAGATTTGTTAAATTTGTGGTGGGTGATGGTACTACAATTAGCTTTTGGCCACAATGTGTGAGGACAAATTTTTAAAGATATCTTATCCGGGGTTCGAGACAAAGGAATAAAAAATAGTTTCTCTATGGCCTCCTCATTTTGAGACATTTGGGCTTTGGGTATAGTATCGCTCATTCAAAAGATGCGTGAGTGGCAAAGAATGTGCAAATCCGAAATGGAAGTAATTAATGGAATATACATCTTACTAGACTTGTGCAAGAGTGGAAGGTGGATCTGGTTTCTTCCTTATGAAGTGAAGTCCTACCATAATGTTATAACTTTACACAGATTCCAGGATTTCTTGGAAGACCATTTAGAGAGTGAAGACCCCTTTGGGAGTGGCTTTCTTTGTGTGGACAGCAGCATTGGGTGACACTTTGACAATAGACAACCTGAGGAAGTGGATTGTCACTGTGATTAATTGTTGCTGTATGCGTAAGATTGATGAGGAGACCATTCATCTTCTTCATTTCAAAGTAGTGAGAGATTTATGGTGTTTGCTATTTACAGGGCTTGGTGTGGATTGGGTTACACCTAGCAAGGTGAGAGATTTGTTGGTTAGATGGGGAGGACAGGAGGTGTTTGGTAATTTTTTGGTAGTGTGGAGGTCGGCAACTTTATTCATAATGCGGTGCATTTTGGTGAGAGCAAAATTCATGGTCTTTGGAGGATAAGGAAGCTTCAGTGGAAAAGCTAAAAAGATCACTGTCCACTTCCTTTGTACTTGGATAGCAACTCATGATACTTTGTTTTTTCCCAGTTTTTCAGATTTTTCGAATTGGAGTTTTTCTTTTCCAATTTTTTTTTTTTTCAAGAAGAGTCAGGGCCACCTGTCCAATAGTAGCCCCTATCCTAAATTTATTAAAGACCCTCACTTATGGCAAGGAAAACCGTGAGACCATCCACAAACTTGAGGAATACACAAAAATAATAAATAAAGACCCAAACCCAAATTTAGAAATATTATTCGAGCAACTTCAACCAAAGAATAAACAATGAATCAACATAGTAAATAAGGAAGTCCCCAACTATCTGTACGCACTAAACCCCGAAGTCTCCTAGGACCAATATCTGAACCAATAAATTGAAGACTATTATTATTAGCTCCCTCCTTGGCTAAATAATCAGCAACCATATTTCCCTCTCTATATATATGACAGATGCTGCAAAGAAGAGTGTGAAACAGCATTTTAAATTCTTCCCAAAAATCCCACATATACCAAGAATTACAAACCCCAGTTTTAATCCATCCCACCACCACAGCAGAGTCAGATTCCACCAATAGATTGTATAGTCCAAGCTGATTTGCTAGTCTCAACCCATCTAGTAGGGCCCTTCCTTCTGCAACTGTGTTGGTCAAAGACCCATAAAACTTTGCAAAACCAGCAATTGGACGTCCCCCCGCCTCCCGTATAATCCCACCCCCACCTGCGGCACCTGGGTTGCCAAAAGAGCTTCCATCAATGTTCAAAACCCATTGCATCCTTCTCGGCTTAGGCCACGCCACAGCCACTGGTGGCCTTTTCACTATCTGCAATATTGGGAAATTCATTTCCGTAAAAATGCTCTTATCCCTTTCATGGAGGCACTTAAACTTCTTCACTTGAGAAAAGATATCTAACAAAGTCCCTTTCACATTCCGCACCACAGCCCGCCATTCTGCACATACATTTTCCATTCTCGCTGCACACCGGAAATGCCACAATGCACTTATAATTAATATTGGTAATATGCCTCGACACATCCCTGCTTGTGAGGTTTCTTTTCCAATTGAACATGGGTTCTCTTGTATGTTTTTATCTCGTGCAATTGCCCCCCTCAATGGTTTCTAACGAGATTATATTACTCATCAAAACAATTATAGGAGCTCCAATTGTAACCTTAAATAGTCATTTTGGAGTATAGCCTTTATATGGTTTTGCATTTCTTTGGGAACCTCGTCTCAAAGGCCACTTCCATTGCAATAAACCATCCTTGGCGCTACCTACTCTTTCGACTAGCATAAGAGCTTCATTCTCCTTGTATATTTTTCATCATCTTTTGAGATTTTTTCTTCAGAGTCAGTTCTTTTCAGTTTTTTTTTTTTTTTTTTTTTTTCGAGAAGCTACCAAAAAGGGTCAATGAGGTACTTATGTCTGTTATTTAGTCCTCTATGTTCAAGCTATTCGGTATCTTATATTTTGGCTGATTTTTCATGTATTAGAGCTATTTGAATGGTTTTGGTGTTTGATTACAAGATGTCAGAAGTGTGTTTAACCTTAAAAAATAACTTGTGAAATTAGACGGGGGGGAATTACCTTGCTACGTCATAGTCTGCTGCATTCACACCCAGGCTTATTAACCAATTGTGACAAGTAATTTAAACCTTCTTAAAAAGAATTTACGTTGAGAAACTCCTACAGATCAAAGCAATAGCCATGTTGTTTGGAAGTTGATAAAATTAATCTTGAAAATAATGAAAAGAAAAATACCTGCACAGTAGCCAGATATGCATCTTTTGTTGATCCTGGATGTAATCTCAATTCCACCAGATCAATAATAACAGACACCTTCATCATAATCCAGGCTTCCCCATTTGTAGTTTCTGGTTCAATGCCAGCTGTATTCTGAGGAAAGATGGGTTCTATTGCACCAACAGAATCTGTACTAGAATCATGTTTCAGTGGAGGCACAACATGTGGAGTCTCAGAAATATTAGAAAGTGCACATTCAGAGATAATCTGGTACTCCCTACTCGAAAGAGCTGCTTTCAATTCCTCTATCTGAATAAGCACGAGATCAAAAAAAGCGATACATATAAAATGAGTGCTTATTTAACTTGCAATTATCTAAAAATATCTAGGGAAACAACAATAAGCTCTTGATGTGACATGCCAGTAAACATATGCAGTGTATTACCTTAAGTGTAACCTCAGTATTTGGTATTCGATGCAACAAGTCTCGGAGTGACCTTTGAATGATGACTGAAACACCCTTCACATCTTGAATTATGCTCTCACCAAGTTCGGCTCCGGTACCAACATTTAAATTGATGTCCTCGACCTATCCACAAAAGAAGGCCAACAGGCAACAAGGTAAGTGAAGCAGCAATGGCTTTTGGCCTTACCCATGACTTACTTTGGTCTTCCCATGGGAGATCCCTTCAAAGCCAAATCTATTATGGATGATAATATTGAGAAGATGGAATTATTAAGAAAATATTATGAAGATGAAATGACTATTTGTCCAAGGAGGGTAGACGTACAATTAAGAGCGTGCCATCAAACTTACCTTTATGTGTTTTGTTTCCACTCCCAGTTGGAGTTATAGCGGGATTTTTTCTGGGGTGGTTTGTGGACAAAGTCTAAATTCCATCTTGTGAAGTGATCAAAGCTGCATTCACCAGTGCAGGGGGTGGTTTAGGTGTGAGGCATTTAATTCTTTTCACCCAATCACTTTTGGAGTAGCTATAACATTACGTTCGCGAAAGAGAGGGTCTTTAGAGAGTGCTGATTGCATTTAGCACAAAAAAAAAAGGGAGCTTAGGAGGAGGTTAATGTTCTCACGAGGTCAATGGGTCATTAAAGGTTGTCTTTGGAAGACCCATAGAGAGATTAAGGGCATTTTTCCCACTTCACTAAATTTGTGGCCAATGATAGGTCCACGGTCCATTTTCAGCATGATGTGTGGTGTGGAAATCAATCTTTGAAAGGATCTTTGAAAGGTGTTACCCTGGAGCTATTCAACATGACAAGTTTTAAAGATGCTTATGTGAAGGATCATTTCTCATCCGTGGTGTACTAGAAGAACAATTGTTGGTAAATAAAACTTTATCTTGTAACCAAAAAAAGGCAAGAAATCAATAGGGACAAGCAATTGGTAACAACTTTTTCTGACCTGAATTGTTAATATTTCCAAATGCACAGCATTTATTTCGCTTTTATGTCCACAATACCATTGAAATGTGTTCTTGACGGTTATGTGAACAATGTCAAGCTTCAAGTAACTGTATAATACAGAACACAAATACTTGGATCAGATATCTCACTGCTATAGGGGCTCACATAAACAAGAAACTTAATTATGCAAAAACCAATATACATTAGTATAAAGCCAAGATCAACATACTCAAGGCTGTCTGTCCTCCGAGGCATTAATATAATGGGCTTCCTAAAAGAAAGATCCAACTTTACAGCAGGTGATCCTTCAATTTCACTAGTTGTAAACCACTTCTCAGAATTTGTTACTTGATCCTTTAGTTTGACAAATGCTTTTGAATTGTTGGGAACCAGACCCATAAAATAACTGACCACCTACATGTTATTTTACAGGTATACGAGCATTCAGATTATGTATATGTACTTGATATATGAATCTAAAAGTAGATTACCTCCTGGAGAAACCGATTCAAGAAAACAATGCGTACTTCAGAAAGTTCCCCAAAAAGGCTATACTCATAACCTTTATAGTCTTCATCGTCAGCATTGTAAGAAGTAAAAAGCAACTGCATGATAAAGTGTAAATATTAGCATCACCACCATGATAGAGTATAGGGTTGTAGGGTTGGCAGCCCTAGGGCTTATGAGTTGAGGATAGAGTATCACATAGATAGGAGTTAGGGCTATCTTTGGAGTTGTGGTTTAAGTAGGATTAGGTAATTTGAAAGTGGCTTGGCTTGGACTATGCAGGGGGGTTTCAGCTAGGGCTCTAGTGGGTTGGATTTTATGGGCATTTTTTTTTTGGCACCAGGTATATGAGAACAAAGTCCAGACTAATCCTGGGGATTGGGTTTCATGGACTTTTTGGGAGCGTTGGCAAAGAAATTCTTGGGCTTGCCCACCCTTTCATGGGCCTATGGGCCGAACCTCCTATTGGGCCTAATGGGCCAACCACCACTCATTAAATCTAAATTTATAATGTTTTTATAGGTACAATCCTATCTACCCTCTAATAAATCCTCAGAAAATAGACACGGGCCTAAAAGTGTAAGTTCTACTTCTTATACTAACTACCTTCTATAAATAGAAACCCTAAATAGAGAGATATCTATCTTTCCTAAAATAGAAACCTCAAAGGTTTGGGGCGTTACAAGTGTACACGACACACACCTAAGCATTCAAAGGGAAAGGAGAAGAGAAATACGAAAGCCATGAACGGTATCATAAATATGAGGGTCCACCCAAAGATAAAAGGGTTTGAGGGGGGAAAACTTTAATACAGTCAGCAGATTCCTTACAATCTTCAAAACTCCAATCATTATTCTCTCACCAGTAAACACCATATTAGCCAAGTCACTTTCCACAAATCTTCACAACAGTGGAGATTGTTAAGATATAAAATAAATAATAAAATCTACATATTCCAATCAGCTTAAACTTTTGGAACAAATGGTGATTTCACAGAGATTAAATAGTTCTTCTCGACACACAAGGTGATCCTCCACACTCTTAGGTATTATCCAAACCAATTCAAAAAAACAGTGTAGAATCCACGAGGCATTTGCCACCCACAGTGAAGCAAAAGATGCTCAACAGATTCTCCACTACTTCAGCACATACTACACCAACTATCAAGACACAGCTCTTCTGTAAATTGTCCAAAGTGAGAATCTTCCCAAAAGCAGCTGGCCAAATATATATATATATATATATATATATATATTTATAAATAAGTGACCCGCTATTGGATATAGAGCATGGTAGAAATATCTAACTTCAAAGCAATCACAATTTGGAAGTGTCCACTGAATCTTCCGTTATTCATCTCTCCCCAGCCTGAAAGAATATAGTTTATCAAAGAAGGAAATGAAAAGATCCACTTCTAAGTCTTGCCCCACCCTAATGAAGAATACATTCCATTGTCGAGAACCTATAAAAAGACGTAAATTATCCACCATGGATGCTTCCCTAGAACAGGTAATACTAAATTATTTGGAAAAAGCTTCATTGATAGTCCAATCTCCACACCACGCCAAAAATAAATCCTAGAACCATCTTCCATATTTAAACTAGTAAAGCTGGCAAATTCCTTCCAAAACGTCCTTATAGTCTTCCAAATACCAACTCAAAGCTACCCGTTCACTTCATTACTACACCCACACCAGTAAGTACCATATTTAGCACCCACCACCACCAGCCACAAACTCTCACTCATTTGCATGCTGCCATAACCAATTCCCCAGTGAGGCATGCTTGAATAAAATAACTTTCAAACCCACAAATCTCTTATAGATAAAAGGCAGACAGACCCCAATCCACCCCAGGACTGCTATATTGTCTTTGAAAACAAAGATAAATTTTGGAATTCCAATACTTCACAGTCCCTTAACTAGGCACCAGTTGAAAAGGGGCTAAAAAGAACCAATCATGAGAATTGTCCACTATTATCAAACATACTCACCTTCACAAATACATACTCAAGAACCAAAATCAGTAGATAGCGAGTTTCCAAATTTCAGAATGGAGAAAAAGAAAACAAAAGGTTTTTGGAAAAGAAAATACAGGAAAAGAACGAACTGGTGAAGACCTATGTCAAAGGTTTTTGGAAAAGAAAACACAGGAAAAGAACGAACTGGTGAAGACCTACGTCAAAACAAAAAAGAAAGAAAGATAAGTTTTTTTAAGAATTTAACTTTTAAGTTCATAAACTCAAAAATTTTCAGAGACAATTGATCTTGCTAAAAAATACGAGAGAGAGAGAGAGAGAGAGAGAGAGAACCTCAACAAATGAACTGCCCCCAGGATTTCTCATGTCACAGACCCAGAAATATATATGGCTACTAGGAAGACTGTCATCACTTATTCTCAAATTTCCAAGGGCCGCTTTAATACTAAAAGATGATGGGAACACCTAGAACAAGAAACACATTTTATAAGCATGAGAAAATATTCACAAATAAGAAAAGATAAACAAACTTTGAAGCCTTGAGGATGGGAGGATCAGCCAAACCTTAATATCTGTCAGCAAATTATCTTGTGACAGACTGGACAGCTTAGTTTCATCTTCATTCATCAACACAATTTGAGCATGTGCCATGTGTAATTTTAAATTGAACATGATTCTGGATTTCCCTTTTCCTAGCAAACCTTTAATTACTGGGTCCCCAACTGTAGTTGAATATTTATCATCAATTACATCTTTGGAGACTTCCTGTTTCCCAGTGGCTGCAGAAGAACTGTCACTGAAAGATTCACAACTTTCATCCTTGATGTTAATAGCATTAGAAAACTCCATGATGGCAACAACTGTTGGCCGACGACAGAAAAAAGACAGGGTAGCCAGGGTCACCGTGACCTGAAAATTCATTTTTATAAGCTACTCACACAACCAAATAATGGACTATAGGCAGAAATTTACACACTCAAAAACCAACCTGATTATCTATATTATTATATCCAGGAGAGTTCCGGTCATAAATAATTATTTGGGCTTTCACAAAACTATCCAAAGTATCAGATAATTCGATATCCTGCCTCTTAGTTCCAATAGCATCAGTGGGCAGTAGACCAGAGATACGGTTAAAACTAGGGGGGGGCTTCAATGATAAAATCTCAGATCGGGGTAAATTTGAGGAACCCAAATACTCAGATTCATTTTTTGGTGACCATGGTGGATTGTCAACGGAATCAATTAAATTCTCCTCTGCCTCATAGAACTTATCGTCTCCACTTGGAGTTACACAATTGTTGGCGCTTTGATCTCCAACATCATAGAAGGATGAATTTGCATCTGTACTCCCGATAAATGACCTTGCCAGAAAACAAGGACGAGACACTTTGTTGCGGCAAATTAAATCTTCAACCTCCAAAGATTTAAGCACAGTGCCAATGAACATATCATTCTCTATGATTGACAGCTCAACCTGTTTGTACCAATGAAGAACCTCAAAAGAGTGAAAACAAGAAGTACGCTAAATCCAAAAAAATAAGAGTGTGCACTAAATATATACAGTTATATATCTACATTACCTGACCACCAATTGCTCGAAACTCAAATAGATTACTCTCTTCAGCAAGGAGGACATCCATGTAGCTGTGGTCGTGCTAAAGAAAAAGCAGTATATCTCTCAGGGTTATGAGAACTTCCATCACGAGGCAACTTCACATAGTATAAATAGCCTAGGCTTACCTGATAACTATAACTGAAGGAAACCTTTAGTTCATCAAGAACACCAGCAACAAATAGCCTCTCTGTATTCAATACATCAATTGCATCACGGTTTTCACCAAGTTCAGCTTCAGAATCCTCTGGCTCTGATGAAGTTTCTGATAAACTAGTAATAGGAGCAGCACCCTGCAGAGAAATGTGAGAAAATCCATATTAATTTCTTTGCAGCTAAAGGCATTGTCTGATCAAAGGCAGGAGCTGGTTTTGAGCAGAAAGCTTTATCTTGCACCAGTACTTCTCGTTCTACAGCGCTGAGTTTAAAGTACATCACCCAGCATTAGCCGTGAGACCGATATACAACAGAATCAATATTATCTAGAGATTATGGAATAGAAAAAGGAGTGCAATTTTAAAACTTAATACTTCATTTTTGGTTTTTTCTTTCGACCTTCACTTCTGAAGTTGCAAGAAAGATAGCTAAATGGTATTCTAAAACTTTGCAAAGGGGATGCCTCTATTAAAGCACTAATGTCCCAAAAGCTTCGACTAGTGGGAATAGGTGAATTTAGTCCTTTATTATTTTATCACTCCCCCTGTGTGTGAGTCTAAGTGAGCAGAACATGTGAAACATTTAATTGAGACACTATGAAGTCAGAATTTGAACTAACAACTACTGCTCCAATAACATGTTAAGTCACTAATTGTCTCAAAAGCTTGAATTGGAGTGAATAACTGAATTGTATCATTTAAGTTAATTTAACAGCCCCTTCCTATATTCTTACCCCAATTTCCCTCCAATTCTTCAGCCATATAGGAAAATTAAACCTTGAGCTATTTTATGAATCAAAGAACAAGATCACCTGTAATGACGCTATCCAATATTATTAGGGATAAATTATTGATAATTTCATTGGGTCTAAATTAGGTTAATGGGCCAATTATAGAAGCCCAATTGAGTGTTTGAGTATTTTTTTGAATAGACTACAGGCCTAAGATTTTTATTCTGACGGATATCGAATTTTATTGGGCTTGCCATGTTAGTTAATATCATTAAATATTTTTTACTGGGTCAAATCTTTTTATGGGACGTGATAATTAGCTTAAAATCTTTTAATAAGCCAAGTGGGAATTGGCCGAAAAATTTATAAGAGGGGTTGTATTATTTTTAGATGTTGAGTCGAGGCCTATAATTCACTGAAAAAGCCCAAATCTCGTACGCCCAAAACCCGAGGCACACACCCGTTTGCTTTAATCCGTGAAAACCAACTTGATTAGTTTCTCCATCCAGCACGATTCCACTCATATGCACATCCACGTCTCTTCCATTTGTTTCTCTAGGGTTTTTATCAGTTTTTTTTCTTCTATATATATGCTCGTTACACATTATCACACACACCCTCACATAAATCACCTTCAACCTTTAGACTAGAGTTGTCGCCGCTCGTCCTCCTCATCACAAAAGGTCAAACCGAGACCTCCACTCCACACCACAACACCATGTACCCTGTCCAGCCCCTATTGTCACCCCACTGCCACGAGTGAGCCCTCCACTTAAAACCGATGCCACCGCCCAAGCCATGCCAACATAACCACTTGCACGACGGAAAACCTGTGTGATAGCACTGCCCAGCCCCACGTAAAGCAAAAACATTGGCTTCCTTCCATAAACCACTACCACCCACTCGCATGGCAACGCCACCACAATCACGTATGGTTGACCAATACTCCTCAGCCATTCAACACAAAAATGCAGCCTCACCAACGCCAAAGTACCTCTGTTTTTGCTCCATCAAAACAGAGCAATTTCGGAGCCCACCGTAGAGCCAAGTTTCCACCTTGTCAGCCGTCGCTCCCCGCCAGAAACATCCACACCTCACGGCCACAGCTCGGTTACACTACGCCCCAGACCACCATACGTAAGTCCATCTCCCTCATGCCATGATTCTCACACTATGTTCTCCCTCTATCACTCATGGCATGCAGTTTCTCTCTCGCTCTCTCTCTTCCCGTCTCTCTCTCTCACTCATCACTTTCTCTCTCACCCCCACAGCCTACCACCGTTGAAATTCACCCCAAGTCGCCACTCGTTGCCTAGCTCACGGTAAGCCCTCTGGCTCTCGCATAAGTCCATTGCCAAATGCGTGAAACATGAATTTTAGGTAGATTAGTTAAATTACAAAAATGCCCCTGCCTTTTTAGGATTACCAGTTGAAAATAATTTAGTGTTTAGAAGATTTTTGGTTTAGGAAATATAGGTGATTTTAAATAAAATCACATGTTTAATTAGAAATTTATACAAATTACGTGTTTATTTTTATAGGCGACCGATTACGTGCCGAAAATAGTGGATTAACGCTGCAAAGTAAGTAACATGATCATACCCTTACATGTATATACGGTAAATGGCATGTCTTTTATAAAAATATTATGCATGTATGCCCTCCATTGGAAGCCACTTTTTACGTACCCAAGACATGATAAAATTATGAAAATTTATGATTTTATATGAAGAATTATGCATTAAGTTGTTTATGAAAATTTATGATTTTATGAAAGGAGTTATGCATCAAAAGATTTATAAAAAGTCATGATTTTATGTAAGATGCATTAAAATATTTATGAAAAATCATGATTTTATGTGAGGAAACATGTATCACGGAAATTATGAAGGAATGTGATTTCATTTGAAATCTATGATATGATATGACAAGATATGACAAGTATGCATGCGATTTCTCTTGAAATCTATTATATGACAACTATGCAAGTATGATTATGATAAAATATGAATGATAAGATATGTAACGGACTATATTATGATATGAAGATGGTACCTATGTTATGGGCATATTGCATTGCCAAGTCATACATGCAGGTAGTGCACCCAGTATATTTTCCTTATGTATGGATTCCACAACCCACGATTACGGACGGAATCGGAATCTTCTTAGATTCGCTAACCCTAACGGTCATCAGTGGATATCAGCCTATGATAAGTGAAAGATAAGTCATGTTCATGTTATTTACGTACGTATTTATGAGTGCGCACGTTTTTCAAAAAATCTTATGTTTAATATGTTTACTATATGATGTGTTATTTATTGAGTATTCGACTCATTTTTGTATATTTGTATGTTTTTAAACCATCACAGGTGATAACATTTATGAAAATGAGACTACAGGACAAGACTTGACCCAGGAAGGCGAGGCATAAGCTTAGACAAATTATGCTACGATTTGTTTTATGATTTAAGATTTAAATAAATTATTTTTGACAAGCACATGAGATTTTAGTATTTTTTTAAATAAGTGCTTCTGCAGACTCTATTATGGATTATAATTATTTAATAAAGTTTGTTTTATTTATGAAATCTTTCACATCTGGTGCATCATTAAAAGAAAAGTTTTTAGTTAAGTTTAATAGCACACTGGCTCCCTGAAAATTCTAAAAATGTCTTTATTTGAGAGCGGGGTGTTACATCACCCATCACAAAAATGAGTCAAAGAGCCAAGAAATAAATAGTTACTAATACTAGTCAGTAGTTATCGTTACAGACAACACCATTGGTAACAGTTCAAATATTAGATTAGTAGTACCGATAAATAATTATAGTTACCATAACAATGTTGTTAATCTATAGGCATACTGTTGCAATAGAATTTGTATTGAATCTGAAAAAATTTACTGAGAGAGGTATGCTACACAAAGATAGGATAAACAAAGAGCTCGGAAAGTTGAAGTTCAAATTTCAATCAATCGTGATGCTCTCTCAAGATCAAAATTATATTTATACCACATAAACAGAAGATCCCATGGCATATAGTGATATGAAAAATAAAGCCTTCACATGCTAGTTAGTAGTTGTATAAAATGATTAAAAGCACAATACTAGACAAATACAAAAGCAAAAAAACCATCTCCATCAACCTAACAAAATAGTATGATCTCTACTACAAACCTTTAAATTTTATTTATGAACGACTCAATGGGTATTCATTGGTGTCTTTCAGAAATGTTGGAAATTTGAACAATCTCAATGCCAAAATTATCTGTTTTACCTAAAAGAAGCAGAGGCCTCAGATATTGAGGGTTTTCGTCCTATCTACTAAGTCAAAGTTGTATACAAAAAAACGATTATAAATTTCTAGCTAATAGAATGAAAAGGGTGTTGTAAAATGTCATTTCTAGAACTCAAATTGCTTTCATTTGGGGGAGACAAATTCTAGACATGGTCCTCATCGCCAACAAGTGCAACAATAGTAGACAACAATCAAAGATTCGAGAAGTACTTTATAAGTGGAGAAGGCGGATGACAAGTTAATTTGTTGGTTGTATTTGCTAAAGAGATGTCGCTTTGGCGAGAAATTGTGCTTTCTTTAGTGTTTTTCCATCCATTTTTTTTCTTTTTATCCCACCATCTGAAACCAAAGATGCGGTGCTTTTCCATCCTGATCAATGGTTCTCCATATAGTTTCTTTTACAACTCTACAGGCCAAAAAAGGGGGGCCCACTATCTCTCTAATTGTTTGTAGTTGCCATGGATGCATTAAGTAGAATGTTGGCCATGGCTGTGGAGAGAGGACTCTTACCAGGTTTTGGGAAGCTACAAAACTTATGAAGAGCTGGTTGTGTTGCATGTCCTTTTCACCAATGATGTTGCCTATTATTATGCTTTGAAACAACATCGGGATTCAAGATTAACTTTGCCAAAAAACTAGTTTATGTGGTGGTCGTTGAAGATATCGATGGATTGGCTAGTATGAGATGTAGGATGATAACTTTACCCATGAGGTACATGGGACTATCTTTGGTGACGCCAGTCAAGGCAAAAATCATAGGGGATGACATCGTTGACAACGTTTGGGAGGGTGGAATCGAATCTATCAATCAAAAGGAGGCAAGCTATCTCTGATCAAAAATACTTTTATCTAACTTGCCGTCTTATAATCTATCATTTGTAGCAATTTCGCCCAGATGTCTTCTTTAGTTAGTGGAAGAATATGCATGAATTGGAAAGAGCACGGGCATTGGCGTTCAATATTTCGGCATTGCTTGGGTGATGCCTCAATGGGTCATGGAGTTACTACCCATTGGGAGAAGCCATTATGTTGCCACTGTAGCTTGGAAGCTTGGAGGTTCATTCCATCATGTCGAACAAGGTGTTTATGTTAACATATACAATTTAGGAATGTTTGGCTGTAACATGTATATTTATCTCTCTGTTAATATTAGTTGTACACAATATATTTACCATGTATAGATGCTGAATATTAGGAATACTTACTTTCCGATGTATATCCCTAGTATTCTGACATGATATCAAGAGCAAGGTTCGCAACTCTTGCCTATTTCGAAAAACAAAATCTCATCTTTGGGGATTTTAGCACCATCTATTGCTGGTTTCTGGTGAGTTTGTGGATTTCGGTGCTCTTTGTTACGTGTTTCTAGTTCCCAGAAAGCTGTCGGCAATCTCTATTGCAATTCCCGGTTGGGTTTTGCATTTCGGTCATGTTTGTGCAATTTTCTTGCCTCCAGTCTGCATTTCGGCGCCGTTTGTGCGAGTTCCTTGGGTCTCTTCTGGATTTCGGCACAATTTCTCTTGGTTTCAGGTTTGACTTCCTCTTTTGGCACTCTTTATTTTGGTTCATCTTTCGGCGCAGTTTTTCTTCTCTGGTCAGTTCGGTGTGCAGCTTCCTTGGTTTGTTGGTCTGCGTTCTTTCTGTAATCCCTTTTTGACATATGTTTATTTCTGGTCTGGGTTCTTCTTGTTCGACACTTTTGTTTTTTTCTCTTGCGCATGTTGCAGCCATCTTCTGGTGGGCTATTTTATTCTTGGTTCCATCATGTCATCAGATAAATTAGACTTGTTCCTTATTCGTTTTACTGGCAAAAATTATTCCGCTTGGGAGTTTCAATTTCAATTATTTGTCAAAGGGTAAGATTTGTGGGGTCATATTGACAAGAGTGATCCCGCACCTAGAGATGTAGGGGCTCTGTCTAAGTGGAAAATCAAGGATGCTCGAGTTATAACCTGGATTCTTAGCTCGGTTGAGCCTCACCTTGTTCTCAATCTGAGGCCTTATAAAATAACCGCTAATATGTGGAATTACCTTAACAAGGTTTACAATCAAGACAACACGGCTCGACGCTTTCAATTTGAGTATGAGATGGCTAATTTCCCACAGGGAAGTCTCTCCATTGAGGAATATTTTTCTGATTTTTAAAATCTTTGGGCTGACCATTCAGACATTGTTTATGCTAATGTTCCCGCTACAGCTCTCTCTGTTGTTCAAGCAGTGCATGAAACAAGCAAGAGAGATCAATTCTTAATGAAGCTCCGTTCCGACTTTGAAATTGCAAGTTCTAATCTGATGAGTCGTCATCCTATACCATCTCTAGATGCTTGTTTGAGTGAACTTCTTCATGAGGAGCAGCGTATAGTAACTCAAGCTGCCATGGAACATTGGGCTACTGTCAGTGCCCCTGTTACTATGGCTTATGCAGCACAAGGGAGGAATAAGGGTCAAGACATGTGTGCTGTCTAGTGCTATAGTTGTAAAGCTTTTGGTCATATTTCTCGGCATTGCCCACAGAAGTTCTATAATTATTGTAAGAAACCGGGTCATATCATCTCTGCTTGTCCCATTCGCCCGGAACGGAAGCAGGGTACTGCTTATCATGCCTCCACTGGTGCCTTAGCTTTGCTGCATTGCCTGCTACCTCGCAAGTTGTTTCTTGTCCTGCTCCTACAACCTTGGCAAACCCGAACACACTTACTCCTGAAATGGTACAACAAATGATCATTTCTGTTTTTTCTGCTTTTGGGCTCTCAGGTAATCATAAAATTCTTTCCAAGCCATGGTATTTTGACTCCGGGGCCTCTAACCATATGACCAATATTGTTGTTCCTCTTTCCAATGTCAGAAATTATGATGGAAATCTGAAAATTAACACCGTTGATGGCAATTCTCTACCTATCAGCGTTGTTGGTGACATTTTCTCTTCCATAACTGATGTTTTTATCTCCTAACCTCTCCACAAATCTTATTTATATTGGTCAATTGGTTGATAATAATTGTAATGTCCATTTCTCTCGTTCTGGTTGTGTTGTGCAGGATCAAGTGTCAGGGAAGATGATCACAAAGGGGCCTAAAGTGGGACTACTCTTTTCTCTCCATGTTTCTCCTACCATAATTATCCCTAGTTTTCCTTTACTTTTCTTTGCATGTAATGTTGTTAGTCCTGGAAATAAGATGTGGCATAGACGTCTAGACCACCCAAACTCATATGTATTTCGTATTTTGTTTAATTCGGGTTTATTGGGAAATAAAGCATGTTCTTCTCTTTATCTTTCTTTTAATTGTACCAAATGCAAACTTGGCAAAAGTAAAGTTCTCCATTTTCCTCATCATGCATCTCATGCCTCACAATGTTTCGATATTATTCATAGTTATGTTTGGGGGATTGCACCTATTGTTTCTCATGCGCATTAGAAGTATTTTGTTACTTTCATTGATGACTTTAGTTGCTTTACTTAGGTTTATCTCCTACGGGCAGTTTTTTTAGTATTTAAGTGTTTTCTTACACTTCTTGAAACTCAATTTTCTGCCAGCATCAAGGTCTTGCACTCTAATTCTGGCAGAGAATACATATCTAATGAGTTTCAGGACTTTTTTCAAAGCAAAAGGATCATCTCTTAGCGTTCTTGTCCTTCGATACCGCAACAAAATGGTGTTGCTAAGAGGAAAAATCGTCACCCTCTTGATGTGGTAAGAACCCTTTTACTTGAATCATCTGTTCCTCCTCCTTTTTGGTGTAAAGCACTTTCTACTTCGGTTCATTTGATCAATCGCTTACCCTCTCCTACGTTAAACCATATTTCTCCTTTCTTTAAGGCCTTGTTTGCTTACAAGGATGAAACACAAAACTCTGAAAACTTTTCTAAATTTTGTACGGATAGACTATCTCTTAAAACAAACACTCATTTTTTATCTCATCTCTTATTAATTTATTTACTGTTTATGAACTGTACTATACTAAAAAAAAGCTAACCTGAAGTTACTGTTTTGTACAAAAAAGCTGATCTGCTATCTAACTTGGTTTACTGTTTTATACGGTTAGTTTATGCGAACACGTCCAGGAAAATGCTAGAAATCATTTGGTGTTACTGTTCATGCACCATTAAAAGTGGGTCCCACCAGTATTAAAAAAGATGCAGGGAAAAAAAAAAACAAAACGCAACACAGCTCACAGGAAAATGCCGAAATGTAACTCTGAAAACATTTGTATTGGTTGTGGATCCTACAACCATAAATACATCACAAAAAAGTCAAACTAATCCCATCTCATCTCTATAAACAAACACATATCTCATCTTATCTCATTTTATCTCATCTATACTCAACATATCCCAATACCATTTACACATATCTCAAAAAATTTCATCTCATCTCATCTCTGAAAACAAACGAGACCTAAGTTGTTTGGCCACTTTCCTTCATATTCTGATTTTCGTGCATTTGGTTGTATTTGTTTTGTGCATCTCCCTACTCAAGAATGACAAAAACTTACTCCTCAATCTGTTAAGTGTGCTTTTCTTGGTTATGCTATCCCTCAAAAAGGTTATGTTTGTTATGATTCCCATGCTCGTCATATAAGAGTTTCTAAGAATGTGGTTTTCTTTGAAAATAATATTTCTTTCCATCTCATGTTGAGCTACCATCTCCATCTTCATCTCTTTTGCCTAACTTTTCAGATTCTCCAACAATTGTGGAAAGGTTCAAACTTGATTTTGTGTATGAAGAAAATAGTCAACATGAGTCTGGTTCCACTTCCTCTGTGTCCCCTCCAAATTTTGACCCGGCACCTGATCCTGCTCCTGGTGGATCATCGGTCTACTCGTCCTTCTCAACCCCCTGATTGGTATGGTTTTTCCTCCTCTGTCTCTCTTGTAGCTACTTTATCTTCTATTTTCATTCCCACTTACTACAAACAGGCCATGGAACATGAGTGTTAGCAAAATGCAATACAATCAGAACTTCAAACACTTGAGGAGAATCACACTTGGGATATTGTTCATTGTCCTCCTACAGTCAAAACTATTGAGAGTAAATGGGTTTTCTCTGTAAAACTTTGTTCTGATGGCGCTTTGGACCTATACAAAGCTCACCTTGTAGCTCTGGGTAACAATTAGGAATATGGAGTTGACTATGAGGAGACATTTGCTCATGTTGCCAAAATGACCACAGTTCTAACCATCTTAGCTAATTCCACTTCACAATCGTGGCAACTGTATCAGATGGATGTGAAAAATGCATTTCGTCATGGTGATCTCCAAGAAGAGATCTACATGAAGTTTCCCTTTGGTATGACTACTCTTCTCCTCATGATGTCTGTAAGCTAAGGCGTTCTCTATATGGGCTCAAGCAGGCTCCCCGAACTTGGTTTGAGAAGTTTCGTAATACACTTCTTACCTTCATCTTTCAACAAAGTCAGTATAATTCTTCTCTCTTCTTCCACAAGTTTGCGGCGGGTATAGTCCTTCTCTTGGTTTATGTGGATGATATCATCATTACTGGCATTGACTATGGTTTGATTACTAAGCTTCAGAAGTTGTTGCATGCAACTTTCCATATGAAAGATCTTGGCCAGCTCACATACCTCTTGGGACTGGAAGTTCATCATCGGGCCAATAGTATTTTCTTAAACCAACATAAGTATATTCAAGATCTTATCACGTTGGCTGGTTTGGAGGACACTTCTTCTGTTGATACTCCTATAGAGGTAAATGTCAAATACAGGAAAAATGAAGGGGGTCTTCTGGATGATCCTACTCTCTATTGGCGCCTGGTTGGGAGTCTAATCTAATTGACCACTACTTGACCGGATATCTCCTATGTCGTTCATCAGGTCAACCAGTTTATGTCTTCTCCTCGGCACCTTCATCTTGCTGCATTTCGCCGCATTATCCATTATCTTCCAGGGTCGCCTACTCATGCGTTATTCTTTCCTACAAGCTCATCTCTTCAACTTGTTGCCTACAGTGATGTTGATTGGGCTGGGTGTCCGAATACGCGTAGATCTACTACGGGTTGGTGCATGTTTTTAGGTGATGCCTTAATTTCTTAGAAATGTAAGAAACAAGATCGTGTTTCTAAATCATCTACTGAGGCTGAGTATCGTGCCATGTCTACTGCTTGTTTTGAAATTGTATGGTTATGCGGTCTTCTAGAGGAGCTTGGGTTTCCTCAGACTAATTCTACCCCTCTTTATGCTGATAACATTAGTGCTACTCAGATTGCAAACAATCCCATCTTCCATGAACGCACCAAACACATTGAGGTTAATTGTCATTCTATCTGAGATACTTTGGAGAGTCGGGTGATATCTCTTCCTTACATTGCTTCTGATCTCCAAGTGTTCGATGTCTTCACCAAAACAATGGCTCGACAGCAGCATCAATTCCTTGTTGGCAAATTGTTGCTGGTTGACTTACCAACATCAATTTGAGGGGGGATCTTAACATATACAATTTAGGAATGTTTGGTTGTTACACGTATATTTCTCTCTCTATTAATTTTTTTTTTTAATAAGTAAAAATATTATATATATCAAAAAGGAGTAACCAAGTACAATGAATGTATAAAAAAAACATCTTGCCCATATTAGAAGCCCCTAATGACCCAAAAAACCCGTGAAAAACAATCCAAAATACACCAAGCCCAACCCCAACCCCTTGTTTCCTATAGAAGTAAAACTCTACCCGAAAACCCAACCCTAACCCCTTATTTCCCTTAGAACTAAAACTTCACAATGCCCTCCCTTTGGACTTCCCTCTAGTTGAGCTACCACCCTTAGCGTCGTAGTTGATTGCCCAATGAAGACATTCTAACTCCCTGCTTTTCTTGAAACTTGATTTGGTTTCAAGTGTGTGGCTTATCTTAATCGCAGTGATTAGTTCTTTAAATTGGTATTCACATCCTCATGTGAAATCCCCACGAACTGCTGAATCTCGATAACTTTAGGCAGAATCCAATCCGCTATTAGAGGAAGAGAGACCAGGGGAGCAACATTATCCACAGACACAGTATCCAACTGCACTTCCGACTCTAAACATTCCACTACACAAGGCACCAATGAGCTTGCTATACAAGGCATCAACGCCAAGCTCATTGGTTCTCCAGACTCGGTTAATATTCGTTGTACACAATATATTAAATATTTACCATGTCCACTCAGTAACAAGAGTTCTTAGGTGAGGCTCTACGTACGAAGCCTAACCCGTGTGTGAACAGAGATTCAAGAGAAACCCTAACCTTCCTATCCCACTGTCAACCCCCCCCCCCATCGATCGGAGAGGGACACCGCAGTCACAAACGAGGCCGACGGGCCCCGACATCCTCTTTTCTTTTCTTTTCTTTTTTTTTTTTTTTTTTTTGCCGGTGTCGGTCTCTGTGCACTTTGAATCTGTCGCAGAACTGATTGACAGACCCAGGCGTCTCCGTTGTGGGGCCTCCGACATCGGTCCTTCTCCAGCAACTGGTATTTTTCTGCTGCTCTTCCTTTTCCTCCTTCGGCAATCTGCGATCTAAGCTTTTCCATTAGCCACCACTACAGATTGTTTTGACGGAATCCGGCGACCACATTGTGGGCATCTGACGTCATCCTCTGGTGATTGGAAGTTCTCCGTTATCTCAAGGATTTTTTTGCAAGAAAATCCGTGAACTCGGGGCCTCCAACAGATTTGTGTTTTACCTTGGAATGAAGTGGAAGTAGTAGGGAGCACTAGGAACAGATTTGCAGTGGGATTTGACAATGATGACGAAACACGATGTGGTTTCGTCCTAGTTGGAAGGTGAGAGATGGTTGATAGTGGAATCAAGAACTTTCATTTTTACAAAAAAGGGAGGAAATATCTTTCGCATTTCTGAACGTAGCAAAAGGATAGCTAAGTTCATATATCTAGGAAGGACGACAGCTTCATGGGTGGCTAAGGGGATTGAGAATTGTTTAGACCTTAACTGCCGAAAAGGTTTTTTCAGAGAGCGAAGGATGGGTAATAGAGTTTTTAGCATTCAACATCATGTTAATGCAAGGGGTAGTTTTCTGCAGCTCTCAGAATTCCGTAATGGAAGGAGGAAAGGTTTGTTGATGATTCCAGAGGGCGCAAATGGCATTGGATGGAAAGGCTTTCTGCAGTCCATTCTAAGTGTCACCGAATCCAAAGCCACTTCTCGAAGTGGAGAGTTTGTTGATGGGAAAACAGTGGGAAGGCCTTCCTCAATCAAAGGTGCTTCGTAGGCAGCGGTGTTGAGGTCACTGACGGGTAGTCAGGCCGAGACCAGCTCAGCTATAGAAAGAAAGGGCAAAGCACTTGTAGGAGACAAAAGACCTCAAGTGACTTTGGGAGAGTTGGAAGAGGTCTTGTGGGATGTCAAATCTCAATTGAAGGGAGTTATAGATTATGTAAGAGATCTAATGATTAAGATGGATAAGGGGTTGGACCTAGTCGTGGGTACAAGTGTACCAGCAAGTGTGCCGGAAAGTGTGCAGGCAAAGGGTGTGTTAATGATAGAGTTGTTGGACGCTGGCATCTTTGTTCATGCCAGTGTCACACTATGCCTTATGAGGGAGCTGTAGGGTCTCATGCACCAGTTACAGATGTAGTTGGTCCTATCCAGGGTTCATTTGTAGTTAAAAACGGGGGTACCTCCAAGGTCTCAAGTATTTTGAAAGAAACAGTCAAGCCTCTTTTAGAAGATGCAAACGGGGTAACAAATGGTAGTGCTTCCCCTCTTGAGGAAGCAATAGGGTCAAACAAAGTGGCACGGAAAGGATTGTCGAGGGGTGGAGCATATACACAAAATGTTGATGGAGGGGAAAACAACCATATACCTGTCAAGCAACCATTTGGCGAAAAGGAAATTATCGATTTGTCATTGGTGCCTCGCGTGGGGGAAATTTAGAATTGTCATTGGTGCCTCGTGTGGGGGAAGGTTTAGAGTCGGGAGTGCAATCGGGTATTATGGCTAGGGATAATGTCATTCCCCTGGTTTCTCTTCCTCCGATTAATGATATAGCGGGTTCAACAACAGATTGGATTCTGAATAAAGATAATGGATTTCTACAAACCCTGGGACTTTCATATGGAGAACAGGGAGAATATGAAGACTAATTTAAAGCACTACTCACTGCAATCGAGGCGAGCCACACGCTTGAAACCAAATCTAAGTTTAAGAAAAGTAAGGAGTTAAAGAATCTTTCTTAGGCAATCAACTATGATACAAAGGGAGCTAGCTCAAGTCGAGGGAAGGCTAAAGGGAGGGCTTTGGGAAGACGCTCTCGTAGTGGGATGTTTGGGTAGAGGATTTTTTCATGGAATCTAGGGGATGGGGTCAGGGAGGTGTATCGATAGTTTTCCAAATCGGACTTTGTATATTTTGGGTAGGTTTTCATGGGCTTTTGGGTCATTAGGGGCTTTCTTGTATAGGCTAGGTATTTTTCTTGTATACGTCCAGTGTACTTGGTTACTCCTATTGACATATATATATATAATATTATTACTTACCAAAAATAATTAAATATTTACCATGTATAGATGTTGAATATTAGGAATACTTACTTTCCGATGTATAGATAATATATACTTTCCTTGTAAAGATTGGCGAATGGCCTTGATAATGAGAAATGACTGAACCGAGATGGTCAGTTTTTCCAAAAGCTCTCTTCGTATTTCTGGTTTGCCTAGTATTCTGACAATTTATAGATGGAACAAAATATAAAATAATTGAAGGATGTGAGAAGATTGTGGAGGAGCTTAATTCAATGGTGCTAAAAATGTTGTGTATGGATGTCGGCTCAGAGTAGCTGTGGCTGGTTTTTGTTTTCCTCCTTTCTAATCGGATGCTTTTAATCGTATACACCTTGGGTACTTGGGTTGCTACTTTTTGCTCTTAATGAAATTTGAAGTACTGATCAAAAATATATTCTTTTCATAAGGAGACAAGTAAAGAACTTCCACCAGCAAGAATTGTTACAGAGATACTTTTACAGAGATGCTTTCTATATCTAAATAGCATAGCAGATAAATAGATAACGTGTACAGTAAATAGACTCTTCGTGTACAGTAAATAGACTTAACGTGTAAATATCAGCTAGCGTGTATAGTAAGACCAGCCGCAATTAAGCGCTGGAATCAGTGCTTAGTTGTAACCCTTTCCTATATAAAAGAAGGAAAACAATGGAAAGAGGTATTCAAACCAAACTTGACATGGTATCAGAGCCACTACTCTGATATTCATTTCTGTGATCTTAATCCTTGAGTGTTGGCGTGTTGCGACGGGAGGAATTTTTTTTTTTCTCTCGCTGTTTCCGCAAGTTTCTCTTGTGGTGTTTTCACTTGTGGGCTCGAGTATTTGGTGGCTGTCGGAGTTATTTTGGGTGTTGCGAACACTGTTTTGCCTTGTGGGCTCCTTCTTTTGGTGCCTTCTCGTGGTGGTTGGGCAGCTGTGGGGCAGTCAGCCATTTCTGTGGCAGACGGCAGTTTCTGTGGAGGTCGACTCCTTCTGTGGGTGGCTGTGTGGTGGTTGGCTACGTCTGGGGTGGTTTGTTGGTGCTTGTCGGCAGTTTCTAGGTAGTTTCTGGTGGCTGAAGACGTGCGGGTGTCACCTTTGGTGAGTATCGGCAATTTCTGTGGAGGTTTTTTTTTGTGGCGGTCCAAAAGTTTCTGGGTGGCTGTGTTGCAGTCGAGTCTCTCTACTGGTTTCCGTAATTTTCTGGGCAGCTTTCGAAGTATTTCTCCTTTGTCCGTAAGTGCCTTTTATTCTTGTGACTTTGGGCCCTTTATTTTTAGTCTGGGCCTTTTATTTTGGGCGTGGACTTATTTAGGACCTTGGGCCCCCCCTTGTTACCGTGACTTTGGATTTGGCTTATTTTGATCCTAATTTGAGTTAGGCATGCCGCTTATTGGATTGACTACATGAGCATATTTCTCTAAGTGTTTTTCATCATGTCTATTGAAAATACTATTGTTCGTTTTACTGGAAAGAATTTTCCTACATGGGAATTTTAATTTAAAATGTTTTTGAAAGAAAAAGAATTATCAAATCATATTGATAGTTCTGTTCGAGTTCCCACTGATGAAAAGGAATTTGCCCAATGGGAGGTCAAGGATGCTAAGGTGATCTCTTGGCTATTGGGAACGATTGAGCCTCATCTTGTCACCACTCTTCAGTGTTTCACTACGGTTCAAGCTATGTGGACCTATCTGCATCGTATTTATCACCAAGACCACAGCACTGGAAATTCCAATTGGAATTGGAAATTAGCAATTACACTCAAGGTAATTTGACCATTGAACAATTTTATTCTGCTTTTATTAACATTTGGAGTGAGTATTCTGCTATTGTTCATGCTAAGGTTCCCACGGCGGCCCTCGCGGCTCTTGAAGCGATTCATGCTGAGAGTCAACGCGATCAATTTTTGATAAAGCTTCGACCAGAATTTGAGCCTGTTTGAGCCAGTTTATTGAACCGTAATCCGGTTCCTTCCTTGGATATTTGCTTGGGAGATTTATTGCGTGAAGAACAATGATTATCTACTCAGATGTGTATGACTTCTGAGAATGTCTTTTCTGAGGCTGTGAATGTCGCCTATGCAGCACAAGGGAGAGAGAGAAACAAGTTGCAGTGTTTTAGTTGCATGGAGTTCGGTCACATTGCTCACAACTGTTCGAAGAAAGTTTGTAACTACTGCAAGAAAGCGGGACATCTCATCAAAGACTGTCGCGTGCAGCCTCAGAATCGCCAATCCCAAGCTTTTCAAGCTGCTGTACAGTCTCCTTCTTCATCTTCTGCACCGCCTACTATAAGCCCTGATTCATCTGTTCTCACACCAGCAATGGTCCAACAGATGATTGTGTCTGCTTTTATGGCTTTAGGCCTGCAAGGTACGGGTACTAACTCAACTTTTTGGATTGTTGATTCGGGTGCTTCTAATCATATGACTGGTAATACGACGGGTCTCCATGGTGTTCGTAAGTATAGAGGCGCGCAAAATATTCAAATTGTTGATGGCAGTACTCTTCCTATTACTGTTGTTGGTATTTTGGGTTCTTCATTTCGCGATGTTTTTGTCTCTCCTGAATTGTCTACCAATTTGATTTCTGTTGGACAATTGGTAGATAATAATTTTGATATTCACTTTTCTCGTGGTGGTTATCTTGTGCAGGATCAGGTGTTGGAGACGGTGATCGCGAAGGGGCCTAAAATAGGACGTTTATTTCCATTACAGTTTTCTATTCCTAATGTTGTTTCTCTTGCTTATACGGCTACTGCCAATACTAGTGAAGTCTGGCATAAGAAATTAGGTCATCCTAATTCTGTTGTCTTGACTCATCTTATGAAACATGGTTTTTTGGGCAATAAAGATTACTTTTCTTCTTCTCTTGTATATTTTGATTGTGCTTGTTGTCATCTTAGTAAAAGTAAAACTTTACATTTTCCTGTGCATGGTAGTCGTGCTTCTAACTGTTTCGAGATCATGCATACTGACTTTTGGGGTGTGAGTCCTATTATTTCTCATAGTCAGTATCGTTATTTTGTGATGTTTATCGACGATTATAGTCGATTCACCTGGATATATTTTCTCCGTTCTAAAGCTGACGTATTTTCTGACTTTCAAAAATTTGTTGCGCTTGTTGAGACACAATTCATTACTTGTATTAAAACTTTACGCTCCGACTCAGAGGGAGAGTACATATCTTATTCTTTTCAAACTTTTCTTCAACAAAAGGGGATCATTTCCTAGCGTTCTTGTCCTTATACTCCTCAACAAAATGGAGAATCTGAGCGTAAAAATTGTCATCTCTTAGATGTCGTTCGTACTTTGTTGATTGATTCTTCTGTACCTTCTAAGTTCTGGGTAGAAGCTTTATCTACTACTGTCTATTTGATAAATCGTTTGTCTACTACTACTCTATATTATGATTCTCCATATTTTCGATTATTTGGCATATCTCCTGAGTATCAATCATTTCATACCTTTGGGTGTGTTTGTTTTGTTCATCTGCCACCTGTCACGTGTGCCTTTATGGTATATAGTCCTACTCAGAAAGAATTTGTTCGTTATAATGCTCATGCAAATAAATCCCGAATCTCACGGAATGTGATATTCTTCGAAAATCAATATTTCTTTCAGTTTCAGGTTATTTCTGATCCTCCTATTACTCTTCTTCCCGCTTTTGATGATGTGTCTTCTTCTATTAAGCGATTTCAACCAGGTATGGTGAATCATCGACGTCTTCCCCCTTCTTCAACGCCCCTTCCAGACACTGATCCGTCATCTGGTTCTGCAGTTCCTATACCTCGACAGTCCACCCGGGTTACACATACACGAGATAGGTATGGTTTTCCTCACATCTCGCTTACTGCCACTCTCGACACTATTTCTGTTCCACACTCTTATACCCAGGCATCCACCCAAGCATGTTTGCTATGCAAGAGGAAATCCAAGCTCTTCAAGACAATCATACTTAGGATCTTATAATTTGTCCCTTTGATGTCAAACTTATTGGTTTTAAATGGGTATACTCAATCAAGTTTCTAGCTGATGGCTCACTGGACAGATATACGGCCCGTCTTGTGGTTCTTGGGAACCGACAGGAGTATGGTATTGATTATGAAGAAACATTTGCACATGTTGCCAAAATGACTACTATGCGGACTATCTTGGCACTTGCCGCGTTGCAAGGGTGGTCTCTCCTGCAGATGGATGTGAAAAATGCTTTTCTACACTGGGATTTGAAGGAAGAAATCTATATGTCCCCACCTCCCGGCATGTTTGCTACACCTTCCTCAGAGGTTTGTCGGCTACGCTGATCACATTATGGACTGAAACAAGCTTCGCGTACATGATTTGAAAAATTTCGCTCTAACCTGCTTGTTTTTCATTTTACTCGGAGTCAGTTTGATTCCTCTCTTTTTCTTTGCAAGACTTCTACAGGAATCGTATTGCTTCTCGTATATGTCGATGACATTGTGATCACTGGCTCCGATACTGAGTTAATTAAGCAATTACAACAGCATCTCAAGGCCTCTTTTCACATGAAAGATCTTGGCCCCCTGCAGTATTTTCTTGGCCTTGAGGTACAGCTTACTCCAACTGGTACATTGTTACATCAGCACAAATACACGCAGGACGTTATTTCATTGGTGGTCTCCAATCGGGTAACTCTGTTTTTACTCCTTTGGAGGTAAATCTTAAGCTTCGTCAGGAAGAAGGGGAGCTTCTATCAGATCCATCATTGTATCGGCAACTTGTTGGGAGTTTGAACTACTTGACGATTACTCGTCCTAACATTTCTTTTGCTGTACAACAAGTTAGTCAATTTATGCAGGCTCCCCAACATCTTCATTTAGCCGTTGTCTGTCGCATTATCCGATATTTGAAGGGCACCTCTACACGCAGGTTGTTCTTTCCTAAAGAATCTTCCTTACAGTTGGTGGGATATAGTGATGCTGATTGGGCCGGATGTGCAGATACTCGTCACTCTGTTACTGGCTGGTGCATGTTCATAGGCAATGCACTCATTTCTTGGAAGAGTAAGAAGCAAGACGGAGTTTCCAAGTCCTCTACTGAGTCTGAGTATCGTGCTATGTCTTCCACATGCTCTGAGATCACATGGCTTCGTGGTTTATTGGATGAACTTGGTTTTCCTCAACTACATCCCACTCCTCTTCATGCTGATAATACCAGTGCTATTCAGATCGCCGCTAATCCTATCTACCATGAGCGTATGAAACATATCGAGGTCGATTGCCATTCTATACGTGAATCCTTTGACAAATATGTGATTACACTCCCTCACATTTCCACTGAACGTCAAACTGCAGACATATTTACTAAAGCTCTTTCTCGGCACCAGCATCAGTTCTTGGTTGACAAATTGATGTTTCTTGATCCACCAGCATCAATTTGAGGGGGGATGTTACAGAGATACTTTTACAGAGATGCTTTCTATATCTAGATAGCATAGTAGATAAATAGATAACGTGTACAGTAAATAGACTATTCATGTACAGTAAATAGACTTAATGTGTAAATATCAACTAGCGTGTATAGTAAGACCAACAGCAATTAAGCACTGGAATCAGTGCTCGGTTGTAACCCTTTTCTATATAAATGAAGGAAAACAATGGAAAGAGGTATTCATACCAAACTTGACAAGAATTACACAAAGCAAAGCAACCAAATTGTAAAACAAATTTCTATCAACTAAAGACTCAAATCATTTAAATGCAACTAAGGAAAGTCCTGCCACCCTAAGGTACAACTCAAGCCTAAACAAAAAGAAGCATACCCACTCATAACATGAAACTTTCTACGATAATTATGATAATGACATTCAAAATAGAAAATCAAATTAGGTAAATTGAACTAAATAATTGATCTACCGATGCACGATAAATAGCCCCCTGCAAACGGCTGTGCCAAGCATTTCTTGAATCATCTGAATCGCATCTTAATATTAATGCATTTGCATCCTCCACAACCTATATAAAAATGAAAGTTGATATGAACTGATATTCAACCCTTGAGATTCTATCATAATCAAACGTATGGTGTAGCTAAATTATCTCTGTAGTAACTTATAAAGACATAATTACAACCTTGATAATTGGTTGTGCAGCATTACAAAGAGCCAAAACATGTTCTTCACCACCAACAAAATCAGGTGGAACTTGATATATCTGCTTTCCTCGTAAACTACATTAAGAATATCAATACAATATATTTATTAAAACCAATGTAGATGGGAAGGAAGGAGATGCAGAAAATTTTTAATACAATTTGACTACGAATGACTAATTGAAATACAAAACAATGAGTTTTGTAAGACTATAACCTTCCCAAAGAAGCAACTTAGGATTCCTATGTGTACCCATAATGTTAACAGGTAAAAAAGTGGGCAAACAAAGAGAATTACAACAAAAAGCACAGTAAGACAGCTTCTAGGAAAGAAAGAGGATTACTGAAACAAAAATGCCAATGCCTGTGCAACTTTACAATCTGTGTGTAACAACCGTATCATAATATTCCAATTTTTATCTTTTAAGAATTTTACTTATAAAAAAAAAAATTATCTTTAAATGTCACGCACTTAGAACAGCGATGCACATCAATTTCGTGGTGAGCAACTTAGCTCAACAAACTGATATATCTGAAACTGCTCCATCGATTTTTATCAACACATTTCATCTTTTCACGAGCTCTCCTTGCTTCATGTTTCCAAGCTTAAATAAATAATTATTGTAATATAATATAATAATCTGTCAAAGATAACAAGCTTTTTACTTGGAGATCTGGCCAAACTATTAAGCACATACAACCAATTGCTCTTCTGGCCTCACCGGCTCTTGTTTCTCCAAGTCACAACAAGGTTGTTAAATTAAATTTCTAGTAGCCTACAATAAAGTTCTGTAAAGAGTCACGAGCTTTTTAATTGGACAAAGTTTCTTTCACTCCAATATTTCCATTGTTTGAAGGAACATTTCCATCTTTTCTAAACCATATTTCAGAAATCTCAATTAATGTTAAGATCTAGTCATGCCAATTATCCATGCAATTCAGAAAAATTGGCTTCTGACCTGATACGCTGCTTGTAAGATTTAGAGAAAGGGCTCTCAAGTACATAGAGGAAAGGCCCAACCAAGCAGATGTATCGCCGCTGCCATACAGCTTCCCTGTTTCCAACACCCTAAAACGTGAAAACAGAAGAGAAACAATGTCAGAAGATACCATCGTATATACAGAAGTATTGGGTGAAAAGGGTGGAGAGAGAGACCTTCCATGTGAGAAGGGACAACAACCCTTCAAAGTCAGCTTGATTCCAAGGTAGTAGTAAATCCAAGTCCTCACCATCTCTCCCCTGAAAGATCTTCATCACTTGCATCAGTCGATGATACCGAGCTGGAGAAAAGTGAAATCCCAATGATGGCAGCCGCACAGCAAGTCTTGTAGAGGGATAGGATGGGTTTTCTAATCGAATCTTTACATCAAAAATAAAGTAAGTTTCAATAGCATGAGTTGTCATGACAAGATTATAAAAATGAACACCCATACTGGGCCAAAACTAAAGAAATATGTTGGGTATTACCTGTTGAAGCCTCAAAATTACACCACACTTATCAATAAGGGGCAAGAAACCAACACCACTAGTGCTGGCAGACAGATCATACTTGTTGGAAGGATTTTCACTCCAATGGTAGTCCCCATCAACCAAGAAAGCAGAAATATCACTCAAAACCAAATCAAATTGCAGATACATATCGAGCTCCTCAGGTGATCCAACTTCATGCTCATCCTGCTTACATTTTATACGCTCCACATGAATTTCAGCTTACACAAGTCTAGACTGAAAAAATTAGGAATCAATACCGTGCATTAACCTGTGTCCGAATAAGCAAATTCCCCAAATCAAGCAGAAGTTTTGTTGCATGGGACTTGTCAGGATGAAAATCAGTAGGAATAGTAATTTTGGGAGCAGCAATATCCAAGTTCAACAAAAACCTGCAATCATATAAAATGTTAAATGGGTTATGTAGATAAAATATACCAATAATTGCCAACCATTTGCACCAACCTTAATACAAACGCATTATAAATCAGTTGGGTGTCTGTAAAATAAATGTTCAACAATACTAAAAACCAACACCTCTTTTCTTGGTGGGTGGCGGGGGGTTGAGAAAGAAAAAGGAACAAACTGCTACTCAACAACATGTACATATAACTTTCCAAAGCTGTAAGAGGTGTAACCCTTGCACGCTTAAATTTTGCCAAAATCTCCAACTAGAAAAATAACTTAATCACTTACAAAGGCCTTCGATTATCATCTCAAGACACTCTCCTACAGAACAGACCATAACAAGATAAAACATTCCAAAATCTAGGTCCAAAAGCACCAAGGGAAAGCTAGCACCAATAAGAATTTCATAACAAAAGTTTTTCACTCAAATTCAACGCCAAAAGTTAAAACAAAGTGCCCAACCTGGCATGATCCTTCAGTGCTCTGTTTACTTGCTGCTGAGCAGTGCGCTTCACCCCATCAATTGTCATCTAAGAAAAAACGAAAAAAGACCTTTAGTACACCAAAGTCAAAATGAAGCAAACGAACCATAGTTGCTGGAACAGAATAAGTATAAGCCTCTGCACTGTAATTGGGATTAGACAAACTCAATTCTAAGTGGTGGTGATCAAAATATAATGGCAAACCACCCCTAAAGCATATACCACTTTTGGATCAATATTTGAAACAAGGAACAGGCAGGTTGGTTTAATCCAACGGGCAACATGGAAATATTTTCTGAATCTTCATAATGTGTCGAAACTTAGTTCAATTCATTCAGCACACCAAATGAAAATAATAACAGAACCATTCCAAGGTATCAAGAGCACTGTTGATCACCAGTACTGACATTATAAGCTTCTCGATTCTCTAATATGCACTCCTTTCCAACAAAACACTCCACGGTGTTTGGATAAGCAGGTTGTGGGTTCTTAACTATTGTTTACATTCTCCAGTCCCAGATTGACTAAATGCTGCTTAATTCCACCCTTTTAGTTCCTCTCCCAATTGATTCCAAAAAAAAAAACAATCTACAGTGATCAAGTCAAGCTTTTCCTCTCTGAATATAGTCAATTCCAGCAAGCTTGGCCAGTACTTCAATGTAACTCCAATTAAACTTTCAAAGGACCAGCAAGAATAGAACAAGACCTGAACAGCAGTTGCAGTTTCCAATGCTATTGTCTGACTGACAGCAGTATTGCTTTCAAAAAAATTGATGATTTGATCAATGGATTCCTTCAGATACTGGCCAAAACAATTGTAATCAGTAAAAGAACACAAACTTATGAAAGAAGAATCAGAGAATAAGAGAATAGGAGCATACAGTCATGTAACAGGGAGAAGCTTTAGCAACCATGCTCCAGTCCACCTTACTATCGAATGGCTTATAGCAGAAAACGCCAACTAATGAATCATAAGTAGTAGCACTCTGCAAGCAGGTGGGAAAACATCAGGTTACACCCCTACTGTGACGCAACTAATCAACTACAAGTGACAGAACTAGAGCAATCTTTTTCTCTCTGTTCTCTCTCTCTCTCTCTCTCTCTCTCTCTTTTTTTTTTTTTTTTTTTTTTTTTGGACAAGTGACAGAAGTAGAGCAATCTGAAACATTCAAGGGAAAGGAAAATCAAACCTCAGCTAGAAGACCATTTGGAGATGACAATCGATATGATCCTAGTTTCATGTCAAAGGCTTTTGTCTCGGGATAAAGCTTTATGGAGCAATCAAGGCCTTCGCATGATAATTCAGCAAGATAATTCTGGGCCTCATCAAGAAGCCTTGAAGCATTATGTTTCATGTGAAGCTCTAAGAAGGTATGAAGCGCATCCTTCTTGTTATTAATGATATATGACTGCCCTTCTTCACCTTCCTTATACCCTATAATTTTATTTAACTGTTCCCAGTCTTCCTCACTGAATTTAAATGACTCATCTTCATCTTTCGAAGATTGGTTGTTCCTGGAAGAGCACATGCATTTCGGTGATCACCCTAAACTCTAAGGCCTGGTTTGGATAGTGAGTTGAGATGAAATAAATTGAGATGGTTTGTGAATAATAGTGATATATTTGAGTTGAAATGAGATGAGTTAAAAATTGTTTGAATTAAAATGTTTTATGGGGTCAGGAAATGAAAGAGAAAAGGTTGAATAAAAATATTATAAAGTAAAAATATTTTTAGAATATTATTTTTTAATATTATTTTTGTTTTGGGAATTGAAAAAGTTGAATTGCTTTTTGCATTTTGTTTGGAAGTTTGAGCAAGTTGTAATAATTAGATGAAAAAACTGAAAATTTAAAATCGAAAAGTGTTTGAGTTTGTGATGTTTGGATATTGAGATGAGATGGAAGCATCTCTCTATCCAAACCAGGCCTAAGGCATTGCCATATATGAAGACTTTGGAACATATGAAGAAAATTAGTTTCAAGCTAAAATTTCTCACCATCCGAATGGCCACCAAGACTTCTTTGGTTTCTGTTTCTTTGAGTCATCTTCTGATCGTATTGATTTCTCCACAAACTTGTGCGCCAACATCCTGTATGAAAAAGAGAGTCGGTAAAAGTACTGGAAAAAAGAGGTTAGCAAATAAGATCAGAGTATTGTAGCACATAGCCACTTCAGCAAGTATGTGTGGATGCATGCCTGTTTTTACATTCACAAGCGCATTTATTCGCAAGTGTGCAAGTGTGGGATATTTTGGATTGCACGTAAGCATTGTTATGAAAATAAAAGATAGAACTGCATCTGGAGAACCTTTAAAATCCCGCATGCCCCTCTTTCTTTGGAAAGCTCTTTGAGAGGAGCTTGCCATGTGTGCTAAACAGCATTAGAGAATATATTAACTATTGATAATTCAAGACAAAGGGGAGTCGTGATACTAGATTGCTGTTGGTCTTTTTTCCCATTCTTAATTAGTGCTAGATTGGCGTTGTCTTTTTATAGGTAAAACAATGTGGAAACCACCGATCATCTTCAGGTGCATTACTAGGTGGCTAGATCAATGTGGGGCTGGGTTTTCTATCTTTTCCGGGTAGCATGGGTTATGCGACAACAAATGGTAGAGTTGTTTGCCTTGTCAGAGAAGTAAGAATGTTGGTCAGTGCAGCATGGAAGTTTGGCGGCAGGTTCCTTTAAGCTGAATGCAGTGTATTTAGAAGGAATGCCATGCTCAGATGCTAAAAAGCTATGCCAGGATGTTAGCTCATGATACTTCTAACTTTCCCCGTCATCTAGAATTTTTGTCTTTTCATTTTACTTCTCCCTAGATAGGTGCTTTCTCCAGTATACCTCTTGTATGCATTGGGTTGCGCCCTTTTGCTCCTTGGTGAAAAATTGGATTGTTCTTGCATAGGCTCCTAGGGCTTGCACTAATTATAAATTCGTCCCTAGAGTTAAAAAAAATTAAAACTTGATTCCTAGGGCAATAATCTTGTAACAAATTGGTCCTATCCACACAGTTAAATCTTCGACAGTAAATGATGGCGTGTCACTAACTTCTCGTGTTAGTACCAATAGTGTGAGGAAACAAAATGCGTAGTCAACATTTAGAAAAACTGAAAACAACTCTAAAACACATAATCATATAATATATTTTTCAAAATGTAAAGAAAAAAAATCAACAAAATATAAACAAAAAACCTAACATTTTAAAAATACTTATAAATTTGCAAAAATTAAAAATAAAAAGAAAAAGCTTATTGCCCTGAAATTTAAAATGAAAAAATTAACAAAAGTTAGAAAAAAATATATACGAATTAAAAAAATATAAAAGTCAAGTAAGAAAGAAACAAAACACATAAGAACAAAAAGACTAAAACATTAGGAAAAAACTCAAATAAAAGTTTTAAATGACTAGAAAAACGTGGGGGGATTCCCCATC
This sequence comes from Juglans regia, assembly GCF_001411555.2. Classification (NCBI taxonomy): domain Eukaryota; kingdom Viridiplantae; phylum Streptophyta; class Magnoliopsida; order Fagales; family Juglandaceae; genus Juglans; species Juglans regia. The sequence goes on from NC_049909.1 coordinate 16,547,315, forward strand.
TCATGGAATTCTACAGGATGTGTCCTGGCCCTGTGAATTGGAGATCCCCTAGTAAGTGGCCGCCAAACTAGAGGAGGAGGACCACCCGCGAGGTGGGTACAGCAACCTGGGAAGGGAAAATCCCCCTGCCCCTCCTCATGGGTGGCTGCGTCCCACGGTGGGGATCTCCCTCCCGTGACCCCTTTTCCAAATGTAGTTATATTTTGCTACATTTTTTTTTTTTAATTTGGTTTTCTTTTTAAATTTTATTTTTTTAACCTTACATTGGTTTTGTGATTATGTGGTGTTTTACGATTTTTTAAATGTTGAATTGCAGTTTTTAAACATGCCTCGTGGTATTGATTTTGAGGTGGCAGGTGAGTTGCCATAGAAGTAATAAAATACACAATTATTACCCCAGGGATCAACTTTTAAAATTTTCTATTGCAAGGATCAGTTTGTAATAAGGGCGAACCCCAAGGTCCTGTGCAGTAATTATCCAAAAAAAAGTACAATTACAAAGAAAGTATGCAGTGTGTGTACTTCTTGTTATCACTTCCTTCACTCCTGTCATGAGATCTAAAATATTACTCCACAGGTTAATTAAAAATAATAACAATAATAACAACAATAGTAGAAATGAAGACAAAAAATCATTGTCAATAGGAGAAGATTCATATATCTTGACATGTGAACACGAAACTGAGGATCAACATATGATGACCTCTCATAATTAGAAAGGTCTCCAGATTTGATGGCTGAGTATCACGGTACCCATGCTGGAGATTCTAGAAGCAAGACCAAGGAGGCACGCAAGTTCAGGGGATGGTGCCGTCCTTAGCTATCATGAGTGCAAAACGATGCACTCAGTACTATAACTATATAGTCACATTTGTTCCCACATATATAGACCATTTCTATATCAAATAACCGTCAGAAAATACAATTGACATATTATGACCAGAAAGTATACCTCCATTGAAGTATGAGTTCAATATCAAGTCCACGATCTAATTCCTCGATGTCTTTGTTGTCATCAACTACAGTCCGACCGAGGTCAGATTTAAGCAGTGAAGCATATAAAGAGATATATTTCTTTCGTAAGCTTGCCAACCTCAAAACCTGCTCCCACGACAATTTCCCACTGCACCAAACATAGTTTTCTTGGAAAATATTGAAAGAAAGCCATATTCAATTTCCAAACATGTCTACGTTAATACAATTGCTAGACTCCAACACCCAAAACAGAGAAGAGAAAGCAACCCACAAGCCAACAAGGCCGCATCTTGTGGAACATTCCTCTTATATGACTTTATTTTAATCCAAAAGCATACAGTCACAGATCAGGCATATGTCACTTACACGGAAATTAAGTATTAACAAATGTAAAAACCTGTCATTTCAACAGCCTAACACCATTAAGCTTAACACAGAAATGGAGACCTTGAAGCACATGCTAATATAATTAAATTCCTTCCATCAAATGACATTAATCAAACCATCCAAGAAGACAGGTTAGAAAACTATAAATGTATAATATTATATTATATTATATAGAAAAGGCTCCGAGCAGAGTTTATTCCTCCAAGAGCATGTCAGGCCAGGCTCATGAAGTCGTTTCATATCACTACGATGTTTTTTGGACCCTGTCCCTTTTTGGGCTCGTTTGGACACTAAGGTTGTATTTGAATAGTGAGGTGATCTCAGATATTCTATGAATTGTAGTGAAAAAGTAATGATAAAATATTGAATAGTAGTAAATAGTAATGAATAGTAGTGAAAAGTAATAATAAAATAATGAATAGCCCCACTACCCAAACTAGCCCTTAGAGTATTTTAGAATTCTGTAAATAGTAGTGAAATGGTTTGAATTAAAATATTTTATTGGGTTTTGAGAAATGAGAAAAAAAGTTGAATAAAAATATTATAAAGTCGAAAAGTTGTTTGAATATAATTTTTGTTTTCAAGTTTGAAAAAGTTGTATTGATTTTGGTGTTTTGTTTTGAAGTTTGAAAAAGTTGTAATAATTAGATGAAAAGGTTGAAGATTTGAAATTGAAAAGTGTTTTGTTTTTTAGTGATGTTTGGGAAGGAAATTTTGAGAAATTTTGAGAATTTCTCATTTCATCTAATTACCCAAACATACCGTTAGCGCTCCATCCTCACCCCTAACCCAATCCTAAACCCAAAAAAGAAAAATCCAAACAAAGGTCATTCCTCACTCTTTTCTTTTTAATTTCACATACAACTGTCAACGGACAGCTTTGCTGTCCATATTTGTTTCCATATTTGTTTTCTTATTTATTTCCTTGATTTACTCTTCTGTACAATTAGCATAATATTTGACAAATTGTATATGGATAGAATTAGCGTATACTTATTTCTTTCCATGTATAGAACTCTTGTGCAGTTTATATAATAAACCAAGATCACAAGGCCAAGGCATTCGGCTATTCATACAGAACTTTGACTTAATTTTACATGGTATCAAGAGCCGCTTGATTTTTTTTCTCTCAATCTCATATTTCGGTTCGTTTGTCGATGCTTTTTCTCTTATCCTTGGTTCGTCTGTACCATCTTGCCCGCATGATTTTTCTTTTTCTCTTCTCCTCGGTTCGTCTGTCGACGCTTTCTGGAGTGTTCTCAGTGAACCCGACGTGCAAGCTTCTTTTTGCTTGGTCTCTGTTTTCTGGGTTGGTGCTGTCGGCACCTTCTGTCCCTAGTGTGATAAATTTCGGCAGCCTTTGTTCACATCTGGCATATCGGAAATTCTGGGTTGGGCATCTGGGCATCTCTGTTTTCTGGATTGTGCCTTCATATCGGCATCTTTGTTTTCTCGACATCTCGGCACTTTTATGTGGTAATTGTTTTTTGGCAGTTTTATTTGTCTTCATGGTAATCTCGACAATTCTCTGTGTCTCTCGGTTTCTATTGCTGACCAATGTGCATCCTTTGAATTTTTTTGGTTGATTTGCTTTGTGTCAGAATTTATTTATTTGAGATGAACTCAGCACTTGTGTGTGTCAAGTTTACCGGCACAAATTACTCTACTTGGGCATTTCAATTTGAACTTTTCCTGAAGGGAAAAGATCTTTGGGGCCATACTGATGCACGGATGTCGCCCAAACATCCACTACTGATAAATCCAAAGATCTCGGGGCTTCTCCTTCATGGGCTGTACTTGATGCTCGGATTATGTCTTGGCTTCTTGGTTCGGTGGAGCCACATATTGTTACCAACTTGCGGGCCCATCACTCTGCTCAATCCATGTGGAATTATTTGAAGAAGGTTTATCATCAAGCTAATGATGCTCGTCGCTTTCAGTTAGAACATGTGATTACCATGTTTCAACATGGTAGTCTTCCATCCAAGACTACTACTAGCATTTCTAACTCTTTGGCATGAATATACTGATTTGGTTATAGCGGATGTTCCTGTTGCCACTCTTTCGACTATTCAGACTCTTCACGAGACTAGCCGGCGTGATCAGTTTCTTATGAAACTACGCCTGGAATATGAATATGTTCGCTCCTCTCTACTGAACAGATCTCTTGTTCCTCTTGATATTTGTTTTGGTGAGTTGCTTCGCGAAGAACAACGTCTTAGTACTCAAGCTATTCTGGAGCAATCTCACGAAAATTACAGGACGGCAACTGTGGCTTCTGCTGCCCAAGGACAAGGGTCACCTATGCATTCTAAAAATTTGCAGTGTTTTTGTTGTAAGGAATATGGGCATATTGCTGCCAATTGTCCTAAGAAATATTGTTCTTATTGCAAGAAGAAGGGTCACATTATCAAAGAATGTCATATCCGCTCCAAGAATCGTCAGGCCTAAGCATTTCAGACTTCTGTTATTGTCCCTCCGGCAGCGACTTCTGTAGCACATGGATCTTCCTCAGGTGCTTCCTTTGATCTTGCACCTCCTGCAACAAATTACTGCACACCAGAAATGGTACAACAGATGCTAATTTCGACATTATCTGCAATGGGGTTTCAAGGTAAAAATTCTACTAAACTCTGGTACGTAGACTCGGGAGTTTCTAATCACATGACGAATACTCTCACCGCTCTGTGTCATGTTCGGCCCTATGCTAGTCAATCTGCCATTCAGACTGCCAATGGCAATTCTTTGCCAATAGTTGCTGTCAAAGATGCTTCTTCTAAATTTACTAATGTGTTTCTTGCTCCTCAAATTTCTACAAATCTTATTTCTATTGGTCAATTAGTTGATAACAATTGTGCTATTAATTTTTCTGGTGATGGTTGTGTTGTGCAGGACCAAGTAACGGGAGAGCCAATCGTGAAAGAACCTAAAGTGGGGAGCTTGTTTCCACTATTTTTACTTGTTCCAGCACTTTCTCCAGTCATTCTATTAAGTCTTTTGCTTGTAATAATGTTCATGATCTGAGTATGATGTGGCATCGTCGTTTAAGCCATCCCAATACTCAGATCTTATCTCATGTATTGCACTCTGATTTTTTTGGTAATAAATAACTTTCTTTATCTCTTGAGTGTGATTCTTGCAAACTTGGTAAAAGCAAAACTCTTCCCTTTCCTTTGCATGCTAGTAGAGTTTTTCACTGCTTTGATCTTATCCATAGTGATGTTTGAAGACCTTCCCCGATTAGTTCACATGAAAAATTTAAATACTGACTTTCATTGATGATCATAGCAAATTCACTTGGGTTTATTTTCTTCACTCTAAATCTGAGGTCGGTCTTACTTTCATTGAGATTTTAGCGTATGTGAACAATCAATATTCTACGACTATTAAGACATTACGCACAGATTCTGGTGGTGAATATTTGTCTACTGAGTTTCTGGCATTCTTGGCTTCTAAAGGTATTATTTATCAACGTTCATGTCCAGCAGAATGGAGTAGCCGAATGCAAAATTCATCATCTTCTTGATGTGGTACGTACTCACTTGTTAGAATCCTCTATTTCATCCATGTTCTGGGTTGAGGCTCTAAAAACTGCTACTCACTTGATTAATCGTTTATTTTCCTAAGTCTTACATATGGAGTCTCCCTATTTCTGCTTGTTTGCTAAACAACCTTGTTATGATAATCTCTGTATATTTAGTTGTGTATGTTTTGTTCATTTACCTCCTCATGAGCGACATAAATTATCTGTTCAATCTGTTAGATGTGCATTCTTGGGATATAATGTGTCAAAAGGGATTTGTTTACTATGATCCTACTTTACATCGTACACGCATTTCTAGAAATGTTATTTTATTTGAAAATCAACATTTCTTTCATGTGTCCTCTGTGCCCTCTTCTTCTACTGTGGTCCTTCCCTCCTTTAAGCAGCAGTTCTCAAATCTTCATCAAGTCAACTCTCGCTTTAAACCAGATATTGTGTATACAAGACGCTCCCTCCCACAGTCTCTTCTAGTGGCTCACCCGATATTTGATCCTACAATGCTCCAGTACTAGTCAGTTGCAGCACCTCCAAAGCCCTTGGTATGTCGCTCTCCTCGAGTGTCTGTACCTCCAGATAGGTATGGGTTTTCTTCTAGCCACTCTTTTTCAGCTCTTATTGCTGCTGCATTGTCCAATTTTGATATTCTCACATGCTACTCACATGCTGTCAAGCATGATTGTTGGTGATAAGCTATGCAGGAAGAAATTGCCGCTCTAGAGGCCAATCACACCTGGGACATTGCGCCTTGTCCTTCCACCATAGTTCCCCTCGGTTGCAAATGGGTTTACTCCATCAAGATTCGATCTGATGGGAGTTTGGTTCGTTATAAAGCACAGCTTGTTGCACTTGGAAATAATCAGAAATATGGTGTCAATTATGAAGAGACATTTGCTCCTATGACTAAGATGACCACTGTTTGTACGATTCTAGCTCTTGCTACTTCCAATGATTGGCCACTACATCAGATGGATGTCAAGAATGTTTTTCTTCACAGGGATCTTAAAGAGTATATTTATATGAAGCCACCACAGTGATTGTTTCTCTCTCCGACATCACATGTGTGCAAACTTCGTTGCTCTCTTTATGGTCTCAAACAAGCTCCGAGGGCCTGGTTTGATAAATTTCGCACCACTTTATTACAATTTTCATTCCAGCAGAGCAAGTACGACACTTTATTGTTTCTTCGAAAATCAAACATGGGTATTGTTGTTCTTTTGGTTTATGTTGATGATATTGTGATCACTGGTTCTGATTCTACTTTACTTGTCCAGCTCAAGACTCATTGCTCAGAATCTTTTCATATGAAAGATCTTGGGTCTCTCACATATTTTCTTGGTCTTGAAGTGCATCGCAGTCCTTCAGGTATTTCACTCAATCAACATAAGTATGCTAGTGACTTGGTGGCTACCGCTGGACTACAGGAGGCTACTTCTATCAATACTCCCATGGAATTAAACGTCAAGTTTCGCAAAGAGGAGGGTGACCTACTTGATGATCCCAGTTTATACCGAAAGTTGGTAGGTAGTCTTGTCTATCTCACCATTACTAGACCGGACATTATATTTGTTGTACAGCAAGTCAGCCAGTTTCTTCAAACCTCTCGTCATCTTCATTTGGCTGTTGTCCATAGAATCATCCGCTATGTTCAGGGCACTTCTACACGAGGCTTTTTCTTTCCTGTAGGCAATTATCCTCGTCTTGCTGCTTATAGTGATGCTGATTGGACTAGTTGTGCTGATACACGTCGCTCTATCACTGGTTGGTGCGTGTTCTTAGGTGATGCGTTGATCTTCTGGAAGAGTAAGAATCAAGACAGAGTTTCTAAGTCATCTACAGAATCTGAGTACTGGGCAATGTCTCTCGCTTGTTCTGAAATTATTTGGCTTCGAGGTTTGCTTGCTGAGTTAGACTTCTCTGAGACCGATCCTACACCTTTACAAGCCGATAATACAAGTGTTATTCAGATCACGGCCAATCTTGTCTATCATGAGCATACAAAGCATATGGAAGTCGATCGTCACTCTATCCATGAAGCCTTTAAAGCTCGTGTTATCACTCTTCCCCATATTTTCACTAAACGACAAATTGTTGATATCTTCACCAAGGCTTCCACTCGTCATCGGCATTGCTTCCTAAGTAGCAAATTGGTACTTGTTGATCAACCCGCATCAAGTTGAGGGGGGTTGTCAATGGACAGCTTTGCTGTCCATATTTGTTTCCTTGTTTATTTCCTTGATTTACTCTTTTGTACAATTAGCATAATATTTGACAGATTGTATAGGGATAGAATTAGCATGTACTTATTTCTTTCCATGTATAGAACTCTTGTACAGTTTATATAACAAACCGAGATCACAAGGCCAACGCATTCGGCCATTCATACAGAACTTTGACTTAATTTGACAACAACGTGATCCTGAAATGGTAAATTGATTGAAGAACGATGTCAACAGGTACTAGACCTTAATGCTCAAGGTTAGACTGTTCAAAAGACTATGATAAAGATATCCAATACGATAGCAAAATGCTAAGAATGAAGTTTTCATCTCAGCTAGCAACTACCCCACAACAAAAATTCACAGAATTATGAAGATTTCTTATGGTTTAGCATGATTGAAATTTTAATCTTTTCGTCTAAAAGCCCCTAAAGTTTCAAATATCCCAGTACTTCACAAGCTCCGTACCCCAACAGATATCACATTAATAAGTTCATGCCAGTTCAGGAAATAGTACACGCATTGATATTCTTTTCTTAAGTAAGCACCTCCACAATTTTAAGAAACAGTACAATAATCTGGCATCTATATTTGTTAAGTGATGGAAAGGCCACATGCTGATATATTCAGCCAATCATTGAATTGCATGCCAATTTCTTATGGTTGTCTAGAATAACAAAAACATCAACTGCACAAAAAAAAAACCATGGCAGATGCTTAAACCTCTAAACATATAAGCATATCACTGCAGTATCCTATATTCATCTTTTCTTGTTAAGAGAGATCCAGAGGATAGACAGCAATTTCGCAGTGCTTTCAGCCAAACAATTGCATGAATCTATGAATCAAGCCATATTAATGGAATCCTAACCACAATCGTTGAGCTTCCTAAAAATTGATCTAGCACAGACACGCAACATGTGGTGCCTCTTAATGCTACCCATTCCACCCGTCATAACTTTCTAATGCGGCACAATTTACCAACTTAAAGCTCCATTTCTCTTTTTTATAAGTACAATGATATTATTAAAAAAACAGGCACAGGCATATCACAGTAAACAGGGGGTATACTTCTAGTATGCCTAAAGAGGGAGGGGAAAGAGATCAAAAAACTCCAGAATACTAAAATTGGGAATAAAAAGGTGGGCTGCCATCCAATGGTAAATAGTAAAAAATAAAGCCTTGAGCTCTTCCACCATCCTTGATTTGCCTTAAAAATTCCACTCATTTCTTTCCCTCCATCAGCAACACATCAAGTAGATCGGGGTCATTTCTATCCATCCAGGGGCAACATCTTGCATGACTGACTATATACAAACAAACAGAAAAATAACAACAATAAAACAACAAATTACTTAATTTAGATACCTCGCCTTCTTCATCTGGTCAGAAACAGCTTTGTAAGCATACTTCCACCAAGACCTAGGATCAGATTTCACGGAGATGTTCGGACGATAATGGGCATATTGCAACCGTTGATTAAAGGCAGCAAAGTTATCAGCTAATTTTAAAATATGCCTGTATCCGTCCTGCAAAAAATAATAGCATACTTACCCAAAGGTTGTTAAATCCAAAGCTATTAACACCAAGCACTGGCACCACAAAGCATGATGAAGTGGAAAAATTAGATTGAACCTTCGATAGACAGAGCGTCACATCATCCAAGTTTACTACTGCTTTTTGCTGAGGTTGACTGCCATCAGCAAATTCATTTTGTCGCAGCTTTGTATACTTTGCCTTCCCAGAAACAGGTTGCAGAATGTAATTATGCTTCTTTGTAAGACTATCAGCTGGTTTGCCATCCTTAGTACCAAATCTAAATACCTGAATCTCATAGTAAGCCATATAAGGATGACTGGGCTGCCAAACTGGGTAGAGCACTCTACACATTATATTATATCAAAAAGACTAACAGCAATACCTTAATCCACTCAGAAGGAAGCAATTCCTCCCAAGATTTTTCAACATGCCATGGAACAATATCAGAATCCAAATAAACTGCAAGCCGGTCAAGTTCAACAGACTGTAAAATGATAAGGAATGAAACAGTAAGAACAACAATAAAGACAATACAAGTATGGAGAAAAGAGATTCATCATTAATGAATGCATGCATCAACCAACTCCTTAGATTCTTGAAACATAAAGACAAGCATGACAGTGAAGCTTATAATAAGAATTTATATCAACATAGTAATATAAGAATCTTTAACATAGTAATATAAGAATTTTTCTTACAGCTAAGAAAAACCAGGAGCATTTATATCAATGGAAAGAGAGCACAGCCTTTGTACCCAAAGTACACGAACACATGGGTGAGCCCCCTTTAGTCAGAAATACGCATAAGAGAAAGTGCTAACCTTCTGGACACGGTCTAGTGAGCCCCCAGTAACAAAAGTCTCCTCCTCATTATCATCAACAGTCACCGCTGAGAGCTTCTCCAAGGTTACGCCAGCAGCAAATTGGTGACCAGGATTGCTACAAATTTGAAGTATAGGGTTCAACACAAGACCATAGAATATACCAACATTTGACGTCTTTTTTTTTACCTCTCAAGATCTTCATATCTGATATGAATATTTGAAATTGAAAGCTTCAGATTTCCAATTATCGTGTTGACCAGGGATCCCAACCAGGACTTATTCTTCGAGGACAAGAAAACCAAAAAGAATAGCCCATTTGTCAGATTAGTAAAGGATGGTTTAAATCAGGACTGCACGTGCATGGGAGTTCCAGGAAAGAATGTGCCAGGCAAATAACAACAACAACAACAACAGTTCTGATAAAAAAAGCTCACGTGGTTAGGTGAGCACTATACCATTTTACATGGTAGTACAACAGTGATAAGATCTCAAATAAGAAGCAGGAAGACAAGAAGGTGTTATGAATAGGTAAAGCAATCCACCATTCAATTATACATATTCGGGCTGATGGCAAAAACATAACTTGTGTCCATACAAAGAACCACAATCCTGATTGATGATAGAAAACAAATCCAAAAAACTTCCAAAGAGGCAAATGAATTACTTCATGTACACATGCATCCATGCACATGCAAAAACTAGTAACAAATTGCAAGCAAAGGAAATGCAATACAGAAAGATCAGGGAGGGCAAATCACTTGAGGTCTAAACATTGGACTCGAGGCAATTATTATGTACACATACACATACTTGTTACTCTAGCTGTCTGATATTAAGGTAATTAAGATGCATTCTTAGCAGTTTAGAAATCTCTAGCTAAAGACTACAGGATTCTATAGATTATGAAACATACAAAAACAGCAGGACCAGCTAGCTTCCATCCATTAAGCTCTGCCAGGGCTAATTAGAGGCTAAACTACAGGATAGAATTCTTCATTGGAGGATTGATCATCTTGCTCTAGAAAACTCCTCAAATTTCCCCCATAAGGTTTCAGAACACTTTTTGCCAGTATGATGGTGCCAAAATCATTAAACAAGAGAAAAGGTTTCTTCTTGAAAAAAACAACAATAAATATTGGCAACCAGATATCCTGATAGGAGGTTATTAACATTGCCTAAAAACGTTTAGTTTAGATATTTAAAAAGGAAAATAGACTCCAAGAAATATAATTATTGATTATTCTTTGCTACAGACAACTTTTTTTTTTTATCGGTAAAGCTACAGACAACTAAAATAGAAACAGCATTCAGGTATGCGAATGGCATAAGTATCATATATTTTACTTTTTTCTAGGTTAAAAAAACAGCAAAATATATGACGTTTTGCTTTGTACAGATCAAGGTTAGCTTAAATAATCTAAAGTAATACTGAATCTTGCAGATGATCACCCAGTTCAATTCAAATACAAAAAAAAAAAAAAATCATATTCACTAAATCAAAGTCGCACAAGTTGACCGTTTACTTTTCAAGAAAATATTAGATCAATCAATTGGATCATTCCAGCCAATGGACCACCAAAATCAGTTTGCTCTTCCATAATAAGAAAATAGGTGGGAAAAGAGAATGCATGAGAACCTTTAACAATGATTACACAGTAATTGTTAAATAACCAATTACTCTAAAGTTTAAACTGGTATAAAAATCAATGGTACAACATGGCAAATGTTTGAAGCAACCATGTATTGTTAGTGGTTTCCATAGAAATAGCAACAGTGACTCCTTTAGTAGCTCCATTCATTGTGTAGTAAAGGCTCTAATGATAAGTGTTAACAGTTTTTTTTTGTTGATTGGCACTGGGTGTCTGAGAACAAAGTCTAGACTAATCCTAGGTGTACACAAGCCCTCGGCAAGAAGTTTCCCACAAGTGCACATTGGGTAATTCAAGAGGAACTTCCTCCAGTTTGATGACTCGTAAAAATTATTTGAACCCAAGAGAATTCGAACCTTAGACCTGAAGGGAGCATACCACCAAGACCAAGGTCATTACCCCTTGATCCAAACCCTAGGGTTCGGCGTTGAAGTTGCTAATAATGTGCAACACTTGGATTATTTAGAAAAGACAATTAATATTAAAGGGAAGAATAACTGGAATGTAATTATGACATGATTTGGTACAATTCTCATACATGAGATGAAATACTCTTCAATATCAGAAATGATTGTCGTGACTGGTAAAGTGAAGCAATTAATTATTATAAAAATGTTGATCCCCAAACTCACAAGCGCAAATTTTTTGCTTATAATAGCACCTTAACATGTATCAAGCCCTCACAAAGAAACTCTTCAAAATTCCAAAAATATATTAAAATTTTTATAGAGATTATCATAATATGCCAAAGGGGGAACCAAACCAAGTAGGAGAACATGAAAACACAAAGCTACTCATCCCCACCCCCCACCCCCCAAAACCCGGCACCGCACAAGGAAAACAAATAACGGAGGGGGGCAAAAGAGGAGAATTATAAATCGGACCCTAAAATCTAGAGCATTAACTAAGGGCCACATTCTTTCACTACCATGACATGAGCACTTGATTTTCATCTCCTTCTACTTTATGGAATTCATTTCATTCTTTTGAAGATAATTTATGACTTAGGGCTCGTTTAAAACACAACTGTTCTTAGATTTTCTCAAACTATTTCACTACTTTTTCATTACTATTCAAAAATATTCTGAGATATTCTTAGTATCCAAACAAGCCCTTATCACGATATGTAAATACACTCAAAAGCATATGAGTAATTTGGATGATATTTGAGAAATCTATCAAATGAGTATATAAATATTCAACTCTTACAATTTTGGCCAAAAAATATACATATATTATGTAGCTACGCACTTCTGCAATTTCATTTTTTATTTCTTTCGATTATCACAACGTCGCTAATTGTGATAAGACTCTTCAAAGTTGTAAAGTGTTCAGATAACAGAATAAGAAGGGGAAGATCATTTGGAATCTTGTGACATCTGCAATACATATGCATGTTCCCATGCACTTGCATATCTACCTCAGTATTATGACTACATTCAAGTGCATAGGGTCATTGAGAAAAGTTTAGAAAGCAATTATCCAATAAATAACCAACGGAGTCATCTTAAATCATACCATTTCTGACTTCAGTTGCTGTGATCTCTCCAACAGCTTCAATTCCATTTCCTATTTCCAAAGCAAGAAAGCATTAGTTAGTCTCAAACATCTGTTGGCAAAACAGTGTCTGCCTGTAAACACATAACCGTATCCTACCTGCACTCGTCTTTTCTTAGCTTCCTGGACCGCATCCTCACTACTTCCTTCAACTTGAGTTTCTGGTTCGGCTAATATGAAAATTCGATCCAGGTAAACTAGAACAGGATCTTGGCCAAGCCTGCTCCAAGGAACCTTAATTGGAACATCAAAAACCCTCTTAAAAGACATATATTTGCTGCAAATAAACAGTATATAATATGCTACACTATAGAAAAACATACAGAGAGCATTTCAACATGGCCAAGATTCAAAAAGCCACTTCTAGCATAATCTTCTATGACAAATAATTGCCTGTTTTTTCAGAACTAATGATGCAAGGGTGAAATTAAGGGGGGAGAAAGAATCAAGCGATCACAACCAGATGAAAAACATCACCCAAGAACCCTTACGCTAAGAAACAAAATGTTTTTTAAACAACACTAGGTGTCCTTTTAATTAGCTAAGCAGCCCAGTTAACCAATTGTCTGGAGAGAAGCAATGGAACCCAAAGGACAAACGAACCCAAAATCACTGTTACAAGCTCCATGTCCTAAGATTCCTTGCTTGCAGTATCTAATCCCGGTAAGAATGGTGGAAAGCGTTGGCTAAAGATACCAAACACCCAGCTCCTCCACATATCTAACCATTATGACATATTAGGAACCAAAGGGGTCAAATTAAATCAGACAACCATGCCTATAGTTTTTCCTTTTAGATAGCTAACAGTGACCATTAAAGCTCGAGCTAAATGTCAACCACTTAGAGTCAAGTAGACCTCTATCTTTTCACCACAACTCAAAGGTCTACAGGAGAAAATATATTTTAACCCTACGCATATATTCAGCATCTAGTGTAGCTTTTGCAAGAAAACTTCTGTGCAAGTTAATAAATATCCAAGCTACTTCTTGTACCACCACCAAAAAATATACAAACATCAGCTTATCAATAAGTTCATAACACCACAAACTTTGAAAACAGAAAAGCAAGGGTGGCTCCCTTCCCTTAAGGTGTATAGAGGCCAGAGGTATCAAAGGAAAACTAGGGTTTTCTTTACTAAGATGCGGCAGCTAGGTTTACATGGTAGCTAATCTCCTACTTTACTGGGTTGCGGCTAGGGTTACATGGCTGCTAATCTCCTACTTTACTGGGATGCAGCAGAATTGAACTAAAAATAGATAAGGATTTATTTTCTAATCTTATCTTGTATTTAAATTAAACTTGTACATATTTAGGTAGGATAAAGTCAGGTTAGTTTAGATAAAGATAAAGATATAGTTTGTTGAAATTCAAATTGAATTCTCAATCTTATCTTTGTAATTATTTCTAGAACTATTTTTTTATAATGAGAAGGAAGCACCTCAAAGGGGGTATTCGGCCAAATCTGACATAGTATCAAAGCTACTCTGATTTCCTATTATTTTGCACTTACTCGGCCAACCCTAAAAATCTTTAGGGTTTCTGTTTTCTTTTTTTTTTCCAGAGGCTGCTTCTAGTTTCTTGATTTTCCTGCGGTCCTCTATTCACGGCAGCAGCTCTCTCTTCTTGCTTTCTTTCTCTTGTTTTGTGCTTGGTCTGTTTTCATGGCATCTAAAAAATCTGATTCCTTGTGCATTTGGTTCAATGGTAAAAATTATTCTGCTTGGGCATTTCACTTTCAGCTTCTTGTCAAGGGTAACGAACTCTGGGGTCATGTTGATGGGACTATTCTAGCCCCTGATAGTGCAAAGGAACTGTCTACTTGGGAGAGTAAGGATGCCAAGATCATGTCTTGGATCCTAGGTTCTATTGAGCCTCACATCATCCTCAATCTACAACCCTACAAAACCTCCAAGGTTATGTGGGAGTATTTGAAGAGAATCTACACTCAGAATAATTCCGCTCGAAGGTTTCAGTTGGAATTTGAGATGGCTAATTTTTCTCAAGGTGGCTTATTAGTGGAGGACTTCTATTTTGGTTTTCCAAATATGTGGGCTGAATACATTGACACTATGTATTCTTCTGTCTCGGCAGCTGGTCTCCCTCGTGTGAAAAGTGTGCATGAAACTAGGAGGGATCAGTTTCTTATGAAACTACGTCCAGATTTTGAATCTGTTCGTTCTCAGTTAATGAATAGAGATCCAGTTCCTTCTCTTGATGATTGTTTGGGAGATTTGCTTCGGGAGGAGAAAAAGTTACTTACTCGGAGTACAATGGAACGGCAGCTTGCATCTCCTGCTCAAGTGGCATTTGCAGCACAAGGAAAATCCAAGGGCCGAGACTATAGCACCCAATGTCCAAAGAAATTTTGTAACTATTAAAAAAATCTGGACATATTATCAAGGACAGCCCAATCCAACCTCCTCGGAAGCAAGAGAGTGCCTATTCCACCTCTGTTGAAGTCTCGGGTGCATCCTCTTCTCCATCTCTTGCCACTGCCACTCATGCTTCAGGCACTACTCTTACTACTAACTACTCTTACTCCTGATATGGTACAACAAATGATAATTTCTGCCTTTTCCGCTTTAGGCATCTCAGGTAAAGCAAGGTCCTCCCCAAATTCTTGGCTAATAGATTATGGTGCCTCAAATCCTATGACTAATAATTCCACATTGTTACACAATCTTGAGTCCTATGATGGTCCTCTCAAAATCCACACGACAAATGGTAGTTCACTACCAATTTCTGCCGTGGGTGATATGTACTCTATCATTCGAAATGTTTTGGTTTCTCCTACCCTCTCCACAAGTTTACTTTCTGTTGGACAGCTTGTTGAAAATAATTGTAATGTCTCTTTTTCATCTTCTGGTTGTGTTGTACAGGATCGAGTGTCCGGGAGGATGATCGCGAGGGGTCCTAAGGAAGGTCGGCTATTTCCAATAAATCCTAGTTCAGCTTCTATTGCGTCTAGTTCTTTTATTTCTTGTAATGCTGTCCAAATAAGTACTAAGGATTGGCATCGACGTTTAGGACATCCCAATTCTAATGTACTCCAAACTTTGTTTAAATCTAGTGCTATTGATAATAAAAATTATGTTTCAATAGAAACAATTTCTTTTGATTGTACCTCATGCAAACTTGCCAAAAGCAAAGTGTTACCGTTCCCACAATCTGGTTCTCGTGCTTCTCGGGTGTCTGATATAATTTATAGCAATGTTTGGGGTATATCTCCTGTTATATCACATACTCACTACAATTATTTTGTTAGTTTTTTTTACGATTGTAGTAGATTCACTTGGATCTATTTTCTCCGTAAAGTGAAGTATTTTCTGTTTTCAAGGCCTTTCTCGCACTCATCCAGACACAACTTGCTTCCTTTATCAAGGTCTTACGATCTTATTCTGGGGGTGAATATATGTCTCATGAATTTCAGAATTTTCTTCAAGAAAAATGTATTCTTTCTTAACGTTCTTGCGCACCTACACCACAACAAAATAGGGTAGCTGAGCGTAAGAATCATCATCTAGTTGATATGGTTCGGGCTCTTCTTATTGACTCATCAGTTCCATCTCGTTTTTTGTGTGAAGCATTAGCTACTGCTGTCCATTTATTTAATAGATTGCCCACACCAGTTTTACATAATGGTTCTCCCTATTCCATATTGTTTGGTCACACTCTTAATTATTCTAATTTGCATATCTTTGGTTGTGTGTGTTTCGTTCATCTTCCACCACATGAAAGACATAAATTGACTACTCAATCTATTAAGTGTGCTTTTATTGGATATAGTTCCACTCAAAAAGGATTTCTTTGTTATGATCCTAATGCACGAAGAATTCGAATTTCCAGGAATGTTTTGTTTTTTGAAAATCAGCAATTTTTTCTCTCTCATGTAGATCCTATCTCACCTAGTTTTTCAATTCTTTTTTTTTTTTTATAAGTAAAAAATAAACTTTATTGATATGAATGAAATAGGCAAGTACCAAGTACACAAGAAGTATACAATAGAACACCTAAATACATTCTAGGAGCAATGAACTAAAGATAAGAATTCATGAGTTCAAGCCCTTCCCTATGCCCATTCCTGATACCTCTTCTGCTCTAGTGGTTTGGTTTAAACCTAGTTTTGTCTACACTCGACGTCATAACACCCCTTTAGCCAAGTCTCCTATGGCTTCTCAAGATTCTCCTACTCCAGCACCTGATCCAACATCCACCATAGTTCCTACCGCTCTTGTTCCTCAGAAATATACCCATGTCTCTCCCACCAGCTCGGTATGGTTTTTCTTCCCCCACTTTTATGACTGCTACATTATCTTCCATTGCTATCCCTTCTTGTTATAAACAAGCTATGGAACATGAGTGCTAGCAGCAAGTGATGCAGACAGAACTTGATGCAATTACGGCTAATCAGACTTGGGATGTGGTACAATGTCCTCCTTCTATCAAACCAATTGGTAGTAAATGGGTATACTCATAAAGCTTCGTTCTAATGGCTCACTAGAACGATACAAAGCTAGATTGGTTGCTTTGGGGAATCGCCAAGAGTATGGCATAGATTATGATGAGACTTTTGCTCTGGTTGCCAAGATGACTACTGCTCGCTTGTTACTTGCTCTTGCTGCTGCTAAATCTTGGCAATTACGTCAAATGGATGTCAAGAATGCTTTCTTGCATGGCGATCTAAATGAAGATATCTACATGAAACTTCCATCTGGTATGCCTATTTCCTCCCCTACGGCTGTTTGTAAATTGAAGAGGTCTTTGTATGGTCTTAAACAAGCTCCTCGATCTTGGTTTGAGAAATTTCGCAATACTTTGCTAGGGTTTTCTTTTAAGCAAAGTAAGTACGATGCTTCCTTATTTTTGCACAAAGGTGATGCTAGAGTAGTATTTTTATTGGTATATGTAGATGATATTATCATCTCTGGTTCGGATGGACTTTTGATTCAAAAACTTCAGCAACATCTTCATAATGTGTTTTACATGAAGGATCTCGGCGATCTTACATACTTTCTAGGGTTGGAAGTTAGGTCTCAGCCACATGGTTTATTTCTCAATCAACACAAGTATATTCAAGACCTAATTCAGTTAGGGAGATTGGAAGATACTACTCCAATTGATACTCCTCAAGAGGTGAATGTTAAGTATAAGAAAGACGAAGGCGAACTTCTCCCGGATCCTACCTTATACCGTAAGTTGGTTGGCAGCTTGATTTATCTCACCATCACACGCCCTGATATTTCCTATGTTGTCCACACTGTTAGTAAGTTCATGGATTCTCCACGACATCTTCATTTTGTAGTTGTTCGTCTGATTATTTGCTATCTACTGGGACTCCTAATCGTGGATTGTTTTTTTCTAAGGGTTCTTCTCTTCAATTAGTTGCCTACAATGATGCAGATTGGGCTGGATGTCCGGACTCTCGACGTCCTACTACTCGATGGTGTGTCTTCCTTGGGGATTCTCTTATCTCTTGGAAGTGTAAGAAGCAAAATTGTGTATCTAAGTCATCTACAGAGGCTGAATATCGGGCAATGTCTGCTGCATGTTCAGAAATTATGTGGTTGCGTGGTATTCTTTCAGAACTCAGCTTTGCACAGGCACATCCCACGCCTCTTCATGGTGATAATACAAGTGACATTAGAATTGTAGCCAACCCAGTTTTTCATGAACGTACGAAGCACATCAAGGTTGATTGTCACTATATCCAAGATGCCTATGAGTCTAAAGCAATCATTCTCCCTCATGTGTCCACTGAACACCAAGTAGTTGATATCTTCACCAAAGCTTTGACTCGACAACGGCATCAATACCTAATTAGCAAATTGCTGCTAGTCCACTCACTAGCATCAATTTGAGGGAGGGTATCAAAGGAAAACTAGGGTTTTCTTTACTAAGATGCGGCAGCTAGGGTTACATGGCAGCTAATCTCCTATTTTACTGGGATACAACAGAACTGAAATTCAAATAGATTAGGATTTATTTACTAATCTTATCTTGTATTTGAATTAAACTTGTACATATTTAGATAGGATAAAGTCAGGTTAGTTTAGATAAAGATAAAGATGTCCCTCATGTGTCCACTGAACACCAAGTAGCTGATATCTTTACCAAAGCTTTGACTCGACAACGGCATAAATACCTAGTTAGCTAATTGCTGCTAGTCGACTCACTAGCATCAATTTGAGAGAGAGTATCGAAGGAAAACTAGGGTTTTTCTTTACTAAGATGCGGCAGCTAGTTTTACATGGCAGCTAGTTTTACATGGCAGCTAATCTCCTACTTTACTGGGCTGCAGCTAGGGTTACATGACAGTTAATCTCCTACTTTACTGGGATGCAGCAGAACTGAACTACAAATACATTAGGATTTATTTTCTAATCTTATCTTGTATTTAAATTAAACTTGTACATATTTAGATAGGATAAAGCTAGTTTAGTTTAGATAAAGATAAAGATGTAGTTTGCTGAGATTCAAATTGAATTCTCAATCTTATCTTTGTAATTATTTCTGGAACTATTTTTTTATAATGAGAAGGAAGCACCTCACAGGGGGTATTCAGCCAAATCTGACAAGAGGTCCACTATTTGTCCAGCATAAGGCAAGTTTCCACATTCAACTCACTGGTGTTAGACTTTCCAGGTTGTGTACTTCTAAGGGAGTTAGAGGCATAGAAGTCCTTTAATATCATAATGGTAAAATATTCAGTAAACGGTTTTGTATAATTCATCGTCCAACGACAAAAAATAAGTCAATGGGACCCGTTCCAAAAGAGTCAAGGCATTTCAAATTCTGTGTTGACACAAAAGAATTAGCAAACCTCTGAAATTATTTCAATTTGGACCTAGGACATATAGGCCTCGTTTAGATGTTGAGATGAGATGAGATGAGATTGGATATTTACAAATAGTAGTGAAATAGTTCGTGAATAGTAGTAAAATAATTTGAGTTGATATTTATGGAGTTTTGGGAAAGAAGAGGGAAAAAGTCAAATAAAAATACTATAAAGTTAAAATATTGTTAAAATATTATTTTTTTTAATATTATTTTTGTTTTGGAATTTGAAAATGTTGATTTTTTTTTTTTTTTTTTTGTATTTTGTTTGGAAGTTCGGGAAAGTTGTAATGATTAGGTAATTTTTAGATGAAAATTTTGAAGATTTGAAATTGAGAAATGTTTGTGTTTATGGTGTTTGGATGTTGAAATGAGATGAACCATCTTGCAATCCAAACGGGGCCATAGTATAGTTTCAAATCGCATCTATTTCGAAAACAGATGACAGATGTTTTGTTTCATGGTAACTTGCTCATGTTATTTGTTTATTAGTAGTTTTTTTATCTGTAGTAACCCTACTCAAGTTATGAAACTTTCACTGTTGGGTTAGCCATGCACTTCACATGTTCCTAGCAATTCATATGGCATCATTGAATGATACAAGTCTTAGATAAGAATCTATAACGCACTAGAACCCCCTTATTGAAAATCCTTTACTTCGATAGCATCTAGGATGATACGGTAGAAAATATTCTATTTGAGAATGTCATGGACAAATGTATTCCTTTCTTTTGAAGAGACTTGGTCAACAGTCAACACTAAATGCATTTGGTACAAAAACTTTGGGGCTGTTTTCCAAAAGCCCGTTAAATATAGTGGTTCTTACATAAAGAAGTATCAGATTATACATACTATAAAACTTATACGATTATCAATTGTTGGGATTTTTTTTTAGAACAAATCATGAAGTTCCCTTTGACGGTATTAAGATTTCATTAAATACTTATAGCAGCTTGCTAAACAGAGAAGATTGGTTTAAAAAAGGCATAGGCCTTGGGCAATTTGGCAAAGTAAAAACTATTTGAAGAAAGAGCATAATTAAGCAAGAAACAGACCAAACTAAACATAACTGCATTTATGAAAGGCTTGTGGTCGATTCAATCACAAAGCTATTGCATTACTCGGCAAACAAATAGGCGAACAGCATCATCAAAATTAAGAAAAATGCAATGATTGAACCTTTGACTGAAATTTTTTTTTTATTGGCATCGGGTGTCCAAGAAAAAAGTCTCGACTAATCCCAAGGGTGCACAGGCCCTTGACAAGGAGTTCCCTGCAAGTGCACCTCGGGTAATTCAAGGGAAAGTTACCCGAGTCCGATGCCCCTAGAAATTGTTCGCACCCAATAGGAATCGAACCATAGACCTGGAGGGAGCATACCACCAAGACCAAGACCTTTACCACTTGAGCCAACCCCTAGGGGTTCTTTGACTGAGATTAAAATTAAGATCACATAAGTTGATATGGAATCGCTAAAATAAAAGCAAACAAAAAGAATAACATATCCTTTTGAACTGACTTCGGTTCAAAGTCTAACAACACAGATTTCTTTTTATTTTAATGTCATATATGGACATCCGACTTCTCAAGTCCTCCACCCATTTGGGAATTCAAGGCATTTGAAAGTAGTTCAAGGGAAGGCAAACTATTCTTCTTGATTGGAAAGGTCATTCAAAAATTACCAATTCCAAGGTTGTACCCCTCAAAGAAAACAACTCCACAGCTACAAAGGATTTTAGAAAATATTTGTAATAAAGGAGGGAACTGATTTTTATGATTAGACAATCATAACAAAACGGAATTATATTTTTAAGGTATAATATACAAACTCTTGAGACTAGAACCCTGCAAACCTTAAGTTTCACAGATCCAAGAAATCCCGCCTTGACCTTCACAGGTAACTTTAATTCATTGAGTGCTTCAGGCTTCAACTGCATATTTGTTAGCTCCACATTCCCTATTTTACATTTAGGCAACAAAGGAAGAATCATTACTCCATTATGGAACAATATCACATATGATAAACAACTTTTAAGCAGCACAATAGAATGCCTCTATTCATCAGTGGGGGAGGGGAGGAGAAAGTGGCTAGACAATTAGGGGGGAGGGGGGAATTATGATTATACGCTCTTAGATTATTTAAGTTGATCGTAAAATTATCTCAAACCTTGTTTTAATATAAGAACGGAAATTGTAAATTGTGAGTGAAAGTTTAATAAAGAAATTATGTAAAACGTTTTGCCTCGCATGAAATAAATTTAATAGAACAAGTCTCACTTCCACCTAAAAGATAAAACACAGCATCACTTTTTCCTGATAAATAAATTAAATAAAATATGCAGCAAAGTCCAGAACAAGAGTCCATGGAATCTAGAAAATGATCCATGATATAAAGATAAAGCCTGTATCCATAAAGCGTCCCTAGCAAGAATTGATTTTAGTATATACACAATTGAATTCTGTCCAACATCAAAGCATCCATGAGTGCCAGAGGAAAAGGACTGAAAGAAATGAAGTGATGCTTCCATGTTTACTGACATTTTTTACCATTACACTTTACAGGAATTAATTTGTATTTTTATGCCTCACAGTTTAGTCTTATATGTATTATAAAGTTTAAATTTCAGGGCAAAGCACTCCAACTTCGGTAAGATCAGCACTAGGCAATGGCATATCAAACAAACTAATCAAACTGTCTAAAAAACTTAAGAATTATCTAAAGAGTAAGGGCAGAAAAATTCCATTTGATTAAGTGAGATAAGATCGGCACCCCTCTATCTTGTAGAGGTTTTGGGGTTAGAAAGTTGAGAACCTTCAATAAAGCACCATTAAGGAAATGGTTGTGGCAATATCATCAGGAAGGGGGTGATCTTTGAAGGAATGTTATTGATATTAAACATGGGAGTATTTGGGGAGGTAGGTGCTCAAAAGTAGCAAGAGGGGCATATGGTGTGGGAGTTTGGAAATTTATCTGGAATGGATAGGGAGATTTCTTCAGAAATTTCAGATTAGAGGTGGGAAGGGGAACACGAATCATATTTTGGTACGATATATGGTGTGGTATGTTGCTTTGAAGAATGTTTTCCCTTCTCTTTATAGGATTGCGTTGGATAAGGATGCTTTTGTGGCTTATTATATGGACATTTCTACTGGTTTTCCTCAATGGTCCGTAAGGTTTATTAGAGCTGTTCAAGATTGGGAGGTGGGGGATATTACTGAATTTTACAATGTGTTATATGCATTGAATTTAAAGGCTGGAGAGGAGGATATGTTGCTTTGGACTCATTTGGGGAATAAGAATTTTTCGGTCAAATCGTTTTTTAAGTTTATGTCGACCCATTCTACTATTATTTTCCCTTGGAAGATCATTTGGAGAAGTAATGTTCCTCTCAAGATTGCTTTCTTTGGTTGGCTGGCTTCCAATGGAAAAATATTGACTTTCGATAAACTTAGAAAGCATGGCTTTATCATAATGAATTGGTGCTTTATGTGTAAAAGAAATGGAGAATCGGCAGACCACCTTCTTCTACATTGTGATGTGGTTAAGGCTTTATGGGATGAAATTTTTACTAGGCTTGGTATCGCATGGATAATGCCTAGGAGGGGGGTCGATTTATTGTCATGTTGGAGAGGAATTCAGGGCAATCGTCAAATTGCGGCTGTTTGGATTCTTTGGAAGATGGTGTCTTTATGTCAATGTGGTGTACTTGGAATGAGAAGAATGGTCGCTGTTTTGATAATAGGGAACATTCAATCGGTTTTAGAGATTTTTTCTTTCAGACATTGTTACTTTGTACTTCAGCTATTGTATTGAATGGGATCGGTTTTAATGACTTTTACATTGTTTTTCACAGCTCTTAGCTTGTAATTAGTTCCTCTTACTTATCAAAAATAAATAAGAAAGAAATACAGAATCTTATTTCAAAAATAAGTTTGTAAAACTTATGATTTTACTCTGACATCTTACTATTTTAGCTTGGTTTTTTATGAAGTACATAGATGCTCAACTATACATTCACATATTTCGTTTATGGCTCTCCTATTTGTGGCTCCTTTTTCATTATCATCCTTCGTTAGCTAATTATCTCTTCCCACTCCTATGACCAATACAATTCAATACAGTTCAACCATACAAATCATCATCTCCACCGACCAATGTTCTGTCTAATTCTCAATCGTTTAGACAGTTCAATCACCTAAAGAACCATTTCGAGCCCTATAAAAGTTGGAATCGCCCTCACATTCCTAATCGGAACCATCCCTGAGCATCTAACTTTCAACACAGAACCGAAGAATCTTCACAACAAAACTTTAATTAAAAAAAACAACCCACAAACAGAGAACTCAATCAAAGCTAGGGAAGAGAGAGGGCGGAGGGGGGGGGGGGCAGAGGAGGAAATAAACCTTGCCAGACGCTGATCTTGAGGGCCTCCTTGTTGAGGCCCCTCACATAATTCCCAAGGTACCTCTGCAACAAATTGGCCACCTGTTCCTCCAACATCTTTACCTCCTCTACCTTTTTTCACCGTCGGATCAGATTCTCATTACGCTCAAACCAACTAAAAGGGAACTCCAATTATCAAGATCCAGAGCATGCAAGTTCGAAGAATTCTTCTCCATCAACCTCACAAACAGAGAGACCGACGCAGAGAGAGAGAGAGAGAGAGAGACAGAAAGAGCTCTCAACTTCTCAAGAGACTTCGGCACCACGTTTAGTGAGAGAAAGAGCGCCCCAAGCACCTTCTTGATTTACTTTTAAAGGGGTATATGCGTCCATACGTGCCGGGTGTATCTCCGGTAGCCACGCTTCGCAATAAGCTTCCGCCACGTCAAGTTTAAAACTCGTGACCTGCACGTGTGAGAGGGTCAACTATGAAGGTTTCTACGTGGCGAGTTTTTATGGAGGAGAGGAGCTGCTTGCATTGTAGCAACATTGAAGAAAAGACAAAAGGCGTTTCGCAATGGATACAATTTCCCGACAAAAACGTGACCGTCAGAAATTTGGGGAAAGTACCGTTTTCTTCAGGCGGTGCTGCGGACGTGGGATTCTCCCGTTAAAGATACGTTACGCTCCATTTTTTTTTAATTATTTCTGTATTAAATTAATTTTTTGAGTTGGATCTTGAACTGGAATATTATTTGTTTATCGAATTGACTTCAAGTACAAGAGAATCTCTCCGAAAATTCAAAAAAAAAAAAAAAAGTAAAAAGAAACAATTTAGAGATTAAGGAAATGCTTCGATAATAAGATCAGATAAAATAAAATGTAATGATAATTTTAAGAAGGAAAATGTTATTTAACTTCCTCAAGTATACCGCTAACGTTTTTTTTTTTTTTAATGTTTAAAAACAGTTACTAGTATTGAATTTGTGTTTTTGTAAATGTTTAAAAAGTATTTTAAAAATGTTTTTCATTTAAAAAATGAAGAATGGACTAGCGGTGAGTCCAATAGAAAAAGCTTGCGGCCGACTAGTAGGATCCTTTTGTAAATAGTAGTAAAATTTTATTAGTTATAATATTGAGTAATACTAGATACGGTCTTGGATTGTACAAACGTCGCGAAATCCTTTTAAAAAATAATGGAATCTATCATTAAAAAATTAAATTTTTTCTGTAGACAATGAAGAACAAAAAATAGACGAAAATGCAACAACACTTCAGCAACATGGTGACACTCTCGTGAGAGTATTTGTCCCACAAGTTAGTAATGGATAAAGGAAATTGAGTGCCTTCAATGTGCACCAATGACCCATGTTTATAGGGCATGAGACACTGGTTGGCAAAAGATACAACTATTAACAAGTGACACGACCTTTTGACTAAATCAAAAAGTTTTGTCTCTTGACACTTCTTCAATCACCACCCCTCATGGAAATCATCATCATAGGGAGGGTGTCATTCTAAAGGGTATACATTTTGATGATCACACTCTTTAAAATTACATCTCTCACTTGATCACATAAAACGGTGATAATCCAATTAAGTATTCTAACTTGGTGCCAATATAAGTTTTCTACCACTCAACTCTCATTTGCATACTCATGTAGATTGAAGTCAAAGCATGACAAGTCTATACGTGCACACGCTTTTGTCATTATCTTATATAACCGCACCCTCTATCATATGTGCTCCCATAGACCACATATAAATGGTGACTTTATTTCATTAAAAAATTTAGTAAACGGCATCAATTCTCCATGACTGGATCAATAATAGATATCCTTATCATAATTGACGATTTCAGCCGAATACATAACACATTTATCGACCTGCACTGAATTTTCATTAAGTACTTCCACTATAGGCTATTCCTAAAACTTTCCCTGATCACTTTATCAGCGATTTTACAAATGATCGACCAATTATTTGATTAATCAACCTGCATTAAAATTTTATTAAGTACTTACCATAAGGTCATTCCTAAGATTTTCTTAAATATCTTATCAGTGACTTTACAAATGACCAAATTTTCATTTAGGTATCACCATAACTCCAATTTTCTAGGCGTCCCCTTAATTTTCTAAGTTATGTATATTGACCATGAAATTGTTTCACCTAGGTTTCTCTCAACCCCATTCTAGTCACATGTTCTCTGAATTTCTCCAGAGATAATTTTTTGGTCATCAAATATGCTACCATATCGGTCGAGGAAATAAAATTAAACATAACCTCACCTCTTTTCACTATATCTAAAATATAGTGATAATGCACATCAATGTGTTTTCCCTTAAAATTTTGTATTTCACTTTTTATGAATGATATGGCAATTTGATTATCACAAAACATATTGATTGATTCTGTGGATGTACCCAAGTTTAAGCTCTCAATAAAGTATTTCATCCACTGCATTACTCACTGCAGTACTACAAGTAATATATTTTGCTTCCATAGTAGACTTAATAACACAACCATATTTATTACTCAACCAATAAACTGTTATTCTACCAAATATAAATATATATCCAGTTGTAAATTTTCTATCATCTATATCAATACCAAAATCAGCATCACTATAACCAATTAATTTTATATCACTAATCCTAAAATACATTTTCAAATTTTTAGTACCTTTTAAATACCATAATAGACACTTCACTGTTTAGCAATGTTCTTTACCTGGATTGGATTGATATCCGCTTACCAATCCTACTACATGACAAATATTTGGTCATATACTTATAACTATATACATGAGACTTCCCACAGCTTGAGCATAGGAAATTTTAAGCATTTCACTTATATTCTCCTATTTTTTGGGCACATTCTTTTATTTAAAGCATTACCATTGTAAATAGGTATACTTAAAAATTTACAATTTTCAAACCAAATTTTTTAACTACTTTTTCTAGATATTTTTATTTATCTAAATACAACATTTTTGGATTTCTATCTCTATAAATTCTTATATCAAGAATATAGGCGATTTCTAGGGGTGTAACCGGTCCGGTCCGGTTCGGTTTTGGATAAAATCTAGGACCGAACCGGTATGTACCGGTTTTATATTTTTCAAAACCGATTACGCACCGGTTACCCTCCTAAACTGGTACTTCCGGTTTTACCGGTTTCCGGTCCGGTCCGGTCCGGTTTTTCGGTTTTTTAAAAATATAAATTTCATAATTTGTCATTAATAATTTGTTTATAAAAAAAAAAAATTGATTTAAAAAAAACTGTTTTATACTTTTATTAATATATTAGACTATATAATAGTATTAATATTAGACTATTGGTATAGTTATAAGTTATATATTAGTATTAGTTATAAACTTTTAGTGATTTAGTATTAACATTTTATGTAATAATTTATAAATTATAATAAGAAATTATTTCATATATGAATATATATGTTATATATAAAATTTCACATAAAAATTTATAATTATACATTATATATAAAACTTATATATATTAATATTTAATATATATAAAATATTTTATATAAAACTTATATATAAAAATATTAATTTTTATTTTTTTTAATCAACCGGTCCGGTCCGGTCCAAAAAATTCCGGAACCGGAACCGGCCGGTTTTTACGTTTTAAAAACCGGTTCCGGACCGGACCGGTTCAAAACCGGTAAAACCGGTCCGGTTCGGTCCGGTCCGGTCCGGTTTTCCGATTTGAGTTTACACCCCTAGCGGTTTCACCCATGTCTTTCATTTCAAATTTAGATTTCATGAATTCTTTTGTTTCATTCATCATATCTAGACAATTATTTGACAGTAATATATCAACATATAATGATAATAATATTAATTTATTATAATTTTCTATATGTATACACAATTATCTAGTAGAGTCATTTCATATCTCATTTTTAAAATTGGTGAAACTTCAAGTACTACTGTCTATGTCCTATAAGTTGAAATACTATTGATTGAATCATAAATATATCATCCTTTAATTCACCATTAAGAAAATATGTCTTTACATCTAATTGATATAATTCCAAATTCTTCCTAACAACAATAGATATGATAATCATTACAAATGTGAATTTTGTCATAAGTGAATACATGTCTACAAAATCCAACTAGTTGTTGAGTATATCCCTTAACCACTAAACTTATTTTATACATTTCTAAATTATCATCAACTTTAAATTTTCTTATGATAACTTCTTTACAACTAATAAATTTTCTGTTTTTTGCAAGATGTGTTAACTCACAAACATTATTTTTATTTATCGATTTTATTTCATCTTTCATGGCCTCAAGCTATTTATCTGAACAGAGATACTATTTATTGCCTCAGAAAAATTTTCAAGATCGTTTTCTAAATTTTACAAACTAGTATTTAGTGCATAATGATTTTGAAATAATATTTATGGTCGGCTGGTTCTTGTACTCTCATTGTCTCCAACATGAATACCTGAAGATTGATTTTCATCTAACTTTATTTTATTTTTATTACTATGTATCTGAATAATATCCGAGTTTTCATTGTTAGACTCTGTGGAGATCTTTTTATTTCCGAAAATTTCTTCCATTCAGTTTTTCTATCCCCGAGGAAGCAATACTTTTATTCGGTGCCATAAATAAAAAACTTTAAGAAATTAACAACAAAAAGAATATTGAAATAATAAATGTGTTCTATTGTAAATAAATTAAATACACTAGTTCAATTCCGAGAAATTAAAATTATTGCAAAATCAATATTAACAATAATCAGTTGATTTAATCCAAGGTGGTTATGTCGAAATTCTCATATTATATTTTAAATAAGAAGAATAATGAAAGTAATGTCCCGTTCGAGAATTCCCACGAACTTCCCTTGATGTTTTCTCCCTTTTCACAGAATTTATGGCGAGAATCTCGATCAAGAGGTGTTCTGTATTGATTTGGCACGAAATTTGGAGTACAACGACTTTTGAATAGACCAAATGGGCTTGAAATGACCCAAAAGATTCAAAATACCAAATCCGGCCCAAACCGATTCAGAAAACCATGTCAACTTGTTCAACTAGTTCAAACCAAGTCCGTGAGAAGAAAAATGGTGATCAGCAGCGCGGCTAGCAACTCAGCTCGGCTCGAAGATCTGCTTGCAACTCTACTTGAGTTTGCAAAAGGTGATGAAACGGCATCATTCGGTTTAGCCGAAACGACGTCGTGTTATTTCTTACAAGTAACTTCCAACGTCCTTAGAACGGAGTCATTTTGCTCCTTGCTTGAAACGATGTTATTTGATATGGGAACCGATTTCTCAGCAACCTCAAAACCAAAATGTCGTTTGGCTCATCACTTGGCTGAACGATAATGTCATTTAGTTAAGATTAATTTAAATCTTGGTGACCGTTGGACAATAATGTAACATAAACTCATAAAACAGAACAACATAAACGGGACTTAACAAAATTATAAGTCGTCTGATAATTTTTTAGAATGGAACAGAACATGGAAAATGGCGAGACTAATGTACTCCAATTGATACTAGACTTATATAGAGAATGTGCTTTAAACTCATAGAGCAACGGTAACATTGTGATGATTTACTATTTGAACAATGATACATACGAGTCTCAAATATATAAATTTTGTACAGATTTTTTGTAAAAAATTAGATTCTACCATAAAAAAGTTTAACACATTTTCATGGTAGCGTACACTTTTTTACAAAAGATTTGCCCAAGATTTGTACATTTGAAACTTGTCTCTAACATTTATGCGTACTATATTTGAGGGGAAGGGAACTTAGGGAAGGAGAGGAGTTAACAATGAAGAACAATCACAAATAAAAATAAAAAAATGAAGGGAAGGGACATCAACGAAGGAGAGGAGGCCATGGGCAAGAGAGAGACAGAGATAACAATCACATAAATTAAAAAACAATGCTTTGTGATAGTATTAGACAAGCCAAGTACTTTGAGCAAATTGTAATTACAAATTTGTTTATTAATGTACATAATTATAAGTTGGAAGAAGTAATAATTAATGATCATGACCTATAAGATCCTTGTTTGAGTGCATGCCTATGTTGTTGAATGACCAAAACTGAGCCATTAATGTTGA
This sequence comes from Juglans regia, assembly GCF_001411555.2. Classification (NCBI taxonomy): domain Eukaryota; kingdom Viridiplantae; phylum Streptophyta; class Magnoliopsida; order Fagales; family Juglandaceae; genus Juglans; species Juglans regia. Next base: position 16,577,345 of record NC_049909.1, read on the forward strand.
AGTCCGAAGAAGCCAAGAGGTCTCCAACGGTGCCAAGCTCAGGACACTCCTCCCAGTCACAAATACCGGTTGTCAGCGGTGAGTGTCCTCGCCCACCTTTCCCTACTATGAACAAAGAGTACAAATCCCCAATGTCTCTAAGAGCTGCCACCGTCTCTGCTGCATTGTTCACATACTTCTCCACATATGCAACTTGGCCCGATGACACGTCCCTGATCAATATATACCGATCAGTCGCATATAAATCAAAAAATATTTTTATTTAAAGATATTTATATCACACATTATTCACTTGACATAATTTATTTTAAAATATAAATTTTAAAATTTGAATCTTACATATCAAATCATGTCATGTGAATAGCGTGTAATTTAAAAACTTCTAAATAGCACTACTCTTTAAAACGATTTTTTATTTAGATAATTGGCCTATAAAATTATGTATAATGTACGACATTAACCGATGTGATTGCGGATGAAAAATTCAAGATAAAAGAGTAATATTACGCTATAGTTATAAAGAAATTTAGCAAACATAAACCCACAAATGTCTAGATCATATCGATAGGAAACTAATCAAATTAACGTTAAATGGTTAATGGTACCTATTATAGAAGTCGGACAAGAAGACATTGTCAACTTCATTAGTGCCATTCCCGTTCTCTAGTCTTGACAATGCCCTTAACACTCCATCAACCCCATCTGATGCTGCATTAGACCCATCCGCTGCATTATCCTTCTGGGAATTGTATACACTTGGGGATGATATTGATGACGACGAAGCTGGCAGGAACCTAATGACAGTCAAGTTTATCCGAGGATGAGCAGCGATGCGTCTACTCCATGCAACAGCCTCACGATCGTCTGGACCGCAAAAGAACAGAGTCGCAACATGCTGCACAGTTTCAGACCCAAGCAGTTGCGAAAACCCAGGAACCCCGTCAATGCCTCGGCTCACAATAACACCAACAGAGCATGGAGCATGGCGAAGAATCTTCTGGTTTGTTGTCCGAACACCCTCTTTCCCACTGTCCATTTTCCCATCAATTCTTTGGTGCTTGTGGAAAGGGAGAAGAATAATCGACACCCGCAAGTCCTCGGCGATGTTACAGACATCCTCGTACAAACTTGTGAAGGATGACACGGCTTTACATAGGTGGATCAAGATTCTTGTCTCTGCTGTAAACGCATCCATGGCGTCATGGATTCCCAGAACATCATTTCCGCCATAGTCTTCGTCGTCGCTAAGTTCATGATCTTCAAGTTCATGATAAGATACATTGGTCCTGCGTTTTTGTACGAGTTCTATTAGGTGCATTAAATAAGGGTTTGTTGGTGCTTTCTGAGAGCCGCTTAGTGCTGATATGAGTGAGAGAATGGCTGGCATATGACGAGGTCCATACACACATGCGAGCAAACTAAGCTCTTCATCTGCACTATGTATTATTTCAAGGGCTGTCCGCTTATTTCCAAAAGATCTTTCGTCTTTTCTCAGCAGGAAAGCTACAATCGGGCCTGAGATTATTGTGTTGACGACTATTGATATCAGCAAAAGATTATAAGCTTTTGGACTCCACAACTGAAACGGTAGCAAAATCGTATCCAAATTAGACTTTCTTGTCATGGTACTTTAAAAAATTATAAGCTATGTATAACATGACCCCTTGCAGCTGCCATGACATGAGCTGATTTATAAGAGATGGTGCTTTTCAGGCACACCCCTCCACATAGATAGCATGACCAGAGCTTATTTTCCACATAAATTTTTTTTAAAAAAATTTTGAATCTGACATGTCAACCGCTAGAAGGGTTCATTTTTTACACCGGTGTGTATAACAATGAAGAAAAACTTACAATGAGGGTCTTTGAAGAGGAGCCAATGAACAGAAGATCAGCATGGCCTTTCAGGTTCAGCAAAAAACCAAGGAGAAAAGCCTCCTTCAGTGGAATTTGTAGGTACTGGCACGCAGCAAGAGTGCCAGTAATCTTGCTGGCAACGCTCAACAACACCATGACAACAACAATAAGCACATTATTCCAGCTATTCAGAAAGCTCGCATTAACTCGGAACCCAATGTAGCCAAAGTAAATAGGAAGTATGAAGTTGTGAACAGAATAGGTAAGCTTGTGCACCAAAGTCCTTGCTGTTTTACCTTCCTTGGGGAACAACAGGCCGATGAGAAAACAATTCATTAGGCTATTATAATTAGCCCATTCAAAAAACATTGAGCTCCCCACAAGAAGTGACAAGATGAAAAAAAACTCAGGATTTTTCAAGTACTTTTGGTTCTGATTCCGTTTGTTGAACCAATTAGCCAAGTACTTGTTTATAATCACGACTGAGAAACTAAGGAAAATGCAATAGGAACCATATTTCAGGACTTTCCCAGAATTAAAAGCGACAATGAAATTGAAAATTAGAAGGCAAGACATTTCATTTACGAGTGAAGAAACTATTGCCATCCGACCAATGTCCGAGGTATCAAACTTCAACTCCGCCGCCAAACGAATCACAACCGGAGAGGCTGTGTAGGCTAAGATTAACATGATGATGAAAACGAAAGTGAACTTGAAATCACGCTCTTGTAACTGGCGATAAAGGAAGAAGGAGCCTCCCAGTCCAGAGATAAAGCCGAATACGACACCACCGTATGCGAGAGCGCTCACCGCACGTAAGTTGCGTTTTATGTAAGGAATGTCTGTTTCTAGCCCGATCAGGAACATGAATATGATACGGCAAAATAGACCAAAAATTTCATAGAAATCAGCAGAAATACTTTGGAAAAAAAATTCTCTCACTTTTGGAATATTTGATAGCCCTGAGGGACCCAGCACCAATCCAGCCTACAATGAAGAACAACCAAGGTGGTACTGTTAGTTGTGACATATATACATGCATGTTTTGGAACCTAAAAAACAAATCAAATAGAAACTGCTGCAAATTCAGAATATGTTTCTGTGTGTTTGAATGATGAAACGCTAGCTTACAAAGATTTGAGCAATGGGCCCAGGTTGACCAAAGGCCTTGAGCACGAGGTGGAAGAAGTGGGAGATGACAAGAATTCCAGACACTTGCATGGCCATTGAGGTAAGAGGATTGAAGAAATCCTCTTGACAAACCATGCGGTGGGTGGCGTCCATTTTCTTAATCTGTCTGCAAGGGAACGAAGAATCGATCGAGGAAGACAAGAAAGAGGGTAAATTGATCACATGCAATTTCGGATTGTCATGATGGTTTAGATCCCCTTTTCACTAATGGATCAATGGGATCCGCAAAAATTCAACGTCTTTTTTTACTTTTTCTCGTCTTTGTCATCAACTTTGGCATCCTCGCATGATAAATAACAAACATTTTTTGGGGTGTCCTAGATGGAAAGAGATCTGCGAACCGCAGTAATGGTAGGATTGAAAAGACTGATCATCAATGTATGAGGATTAATTAAGGAACTGATGTTCAGAGGGAATTTAGGCACCTGAGATCGATTCGTATCGGCCCCTTGATATGGTGATGTATGGGGTTGGGAAAGATGATGAGAATTAATGGGTGCTACGTGAAGAGAGGGATGGGAAGAAGCATGGAAAGAAAAAAAAAAATGAATCTTTGCTCTGTGCGTAATCTTCTCCAAGTCTTAAGCGTTGATAGATTAATTCGTAATCGAGAGGAAGAAAAAGAGAAGAGTATGAACGTCGAGTGTATGAACGAATTATTTGTTTGTGAGAATGAAGAGAACAGAAAGTGGAGTTGTCTTCCTCAAGGGAATGGCCACACAAAGTTGTCTTTTCCAAGAATAGATGTAGTGGAATTTCTTTCTCACTTTTTCAAGGAAAAAGCTAATTTGTCCACTAAATGTGACCAATCAACTTGATTACTTGGCAAATTTTTTTTTAATGATTAAAGAATTGATTTTAAATATATTGATATATATATATATTTTTAAATATGAATAAAATATTTAAAAAATATGAATAAAATAATAATAAAATAAATTACAAAATGCAATTATCTTCATGACTCATGTTTTTAAGATTATTTATATAAAATATTTTTTTTTTTAAATTGCATTCAATGCATGTATGGATTTTGCCTTTTCCTTACTAAGAGCATTGTCATATTTTAGATATTGAATTTATGAAATGAACATATGATAATGAAATTTTTTGAACTCATAATCAATTTGAAAACTTTTTAAGAAAGTTAAAATCAAGTCAATAGATGGAGAACCTAAACTCGATGAGAACCAACATATCCTTGCATAGACTCCCTTTAAGTCATTCTCATAATAAACTCAATTATTCTAAACTAATAAAATAAGTCATTTAAATGAATTAAACAAGTTGAAAACCTTTAAGTGCTCAAAGCCTTTAAGTTATGTTGTTGTCCTCTTCCATAGCTTATCAAATGAATCAAAACTGGATATTCATCCTTCAAGCCCATCTTGAATGTTGGGCTCTTGTTAAACTCGTCTCAAATGGATTACATCAATCATTACATTACCTCCTTAATTTTCTTGATTGTTGACGTTGTAATTAGTCCATTTAAAACTTGCAAATGATCTCTAAGATTAGGTTCATGTTAGTGCCCATCAATTTATCATTAAGATAAACTCTCATGTTATATTATTAAGTGCATCTGCAAAGATGTATTGGCACTATTTATAACTATAGACATATTTACATATGTATAAATCTAATATAACCAATTTAATAATCAAATTATGCAAATATATATTTACATTTACATATACATAAACCAATATCAATGCTCTCGTAATGCAATTCTTCCACCCCAAACGGCCCAACATCCAACCTCTCCGTCAAGTAATCTTTCTCATTCCTCATTTTCGTTTTCCTTTTCTATTTTGTTTATTTTATTTTGACCTTGAACGAAGTCTATGACTCTGTATTTAGAAAATCTAATTAGTTGTTAATGTGCAACTCGAACGAGACCCAACCCTTTATATCCGTCCGCCCAAAGGTGAGTTGGGCAAAGAGACTACAAACTGAAACAGCACTACTATTTTTAAAATTAACGGATTTTGACGTTATACATTATATTATAAAGTTATTTTTATTATAAAATAGAACTATTATTTTTTATAAAAACTTATCAATTTATATAAAAACTTATCAATTTATAGATTTATTGGGGGAGATTAGGTGTGATGAACATTCTTCCGAGGTAAATACTAAATACACTGCATCTCTACCATTGATGTGTCGTGCAGCCTCTACCTTAGGAGGCATCATCCTCTTAATCAAAGTCTAAGGACTTGTTTGGAGTTGTGTTTTAAAAATACTAAATACGCTCACGTTGGAGGCGAAGCTGTTTGTCACTTTCTTTTAAATTTGGAAAGAACTGCTCTGCTAATTTTAATAGTTCGATTTCAGAAACAAATTACAGTCATCGCTCCCTGCTCGTTCGCCTCTCTTCCTTCCTGATTTCATCGTTTGTTTCAAGAAAGCGACGATGATAATTTGTCCAAACTTACTTTCCTCCACTTCTTCGAACGCTTCCTTTATCTTCTTTTCTTTTCTTTTCTTTTTCACTGGTGTTTCCTTAAAGTCCTTCGCCAAATTCCCCAAGCCCTCTTTTTCCGACCAACCAAGAAACTCTCCCTACTCTCACTCTTTCACTATAAGAACTGAGTTTCCCCATAAAGGCACCAAATGAGGTTAAAAAAAAAAAACAGAATCATCATCATCATCTTCTACCTTTTATTAATCAATTCCCAATTATTCATACCACGTAAATAACTCATATGAAACATGGTAATGGAGGTCGCAACGAATCCAACAAATCTAAATCCTCAGCAAATGACATACGCAAATCACCAAACTTAAAAACCGAAAGATGAAAAGAATCAAACGAGAAACGAAACTGAAGGGAGGCTACCGACCCGACCAAGTGAGGAGAAGTTTGGTATATATTTCTTCTCACAACATCTTTCATTCAAAATGGCTGATGCTTTTGCTTTACTAGATATTTAAATACATCAAAAGAGGAAAATAGCAACTCCCAAAGAGATATCTCAGTAACATTCACAGTATCAACATAAACAAAATTCCTCAAAATGCTTCTTCTTCGTCTCTCAAAAACCCATTTTTTTTCTCCCTGTAAAGCATTTAGACATATTTTTTCTATTCATTTCTTTTATGTATATATAAATATATTTAAGCGGCAGCTATAGTGCTTGTTCGGAAAGGGTAGTCCTGGGTTTCGTTAGGGGAGGTGGATTCTCTCTGCTGCTTTTTCCTCAAAGCCTTCATAGAAGAGGAGAGATTCTGATTATTCTCATTGGCTTCATCTAATTCTATTTGCTCTTGTCTGCAGTCTTCACTACAGAATGGTGTGTCCCCTCTGCATATGGTTAACCCAAAATTCCCATTATTCAGATGAACATCATTTGTGGGAGAAATTTAAAAAAAAAAAATATACAACACTAAACTATTATCGAAACGAGAATATAGTAAGAAAAGTTATGAACTTGACAGCTTTTCAGGGCGGTTGAATAAGAAATTTGGAGAATTTCCATTCTTAATTTTCATATTTGCCAAGAGGTAGCTTCTTTTCCACCAAATAAGGACTACTAAGACAACATTTTCAACAAAGCACGCACTTTTTTTTAAGAAAAATGGTTAATGGTTATACAACTCAACAGAGCAGAGTGCAAAAGGTAAGTGGCTAACCTGTACATGAAGATGTCTTTGTTATTCCCAAGTGGTTTCTTGCAGAGAAAACAGGCTTCCAAGAAATGGGGCCGGTGCTCTTCGAGTCTTGCACCATAGAACCTCCCAGATCTCGGAGACAAAACCGAAGCACTTCTGAAACTACTCCTCGTATTACCATTACAAGGAGCACTGTAACACAACCTAGACAAGAAAGGTTGTCTGTGGTGCTGGGTTCCAGAGAAGCCAGCTTCCATGTCTGCCAAAGAGGCCAACCCATCATCTCCCTCGACGAAACATGGCCTTCTCGTAGAAATAGCAGAGTCCATGAGACTAACAAATGTATTATGTCCTCAAATGTATATCTGAGATGAACGAATTGCAGAGAGAGAGAGAGAGAGAGAGAGTAATGCGAATTGCGGAAGGGAAAATGGGATGTGACGACATATAAAGAAGTTGGGAGAAGAGAGGGAGAGAGCAATAAACAACGGCAGGTTTCAGGAATCCGTACAAGTGAATCCATTGGCTCAAAATACCTGCATCTCAAAGTACCCACCAACCTGCCCAAATTATCACTGTTTTTCTCCAGTATTTACAATAATGGCATATACGAAAGGTTCATGGAGTGGCAGTTCCGTGATTTTCTTAAGCAAGTGAGGGTGAAAGAAAAGATATTTCTTTGTGGAAAGGGCCCCAAAGATGTTGCAAGCCGGGTCCCCACTCGCGGCCCAACCTCACATGATCTCACTCACCTGCTTCTTTACGTTGTAACGTCAAGATTTTACTCTGGGAAGTGCGGGGAAAGGAAATTAAAGCCTAACGAACACGCTCGTACTGTGCGCGTTAACGTAACGTTCACACTGCCCGCCCACGGTCGTAAGATTCTGCCTCAACTTGCTCGGCAAGTCATAGACTTGTTAAGTTTTAATTCACAAAAAAAGAAAAAGTTTTAAAAATTGTATATATTGCTTAATTTAGTTTAATTCATTCAAAAACAGTTTGCTAATTCACACATCTAGATTTAAGATTACATTAAAACTATTTCAAATTGATTATAGATAAACAGGATTTTATAATATTTAAGATTATTATTTTTTATATATGGAGAGGGAGATTCAATACTTTATTATCTTAAAAGAAATTAAAATATTATTAATTGATCCAAAAGATCTTGGTAATATTTATTTAATATTATTTCAAAATTCAAATAAATTTTTTATATCTATTTAAAAAATATTTTCTTTTTTCAAATATGATATCTATTTTTTATTGTACCATTTTCTTAATAAATTTGCAACATATTTTTATAAGTTTCATTAGTTATAAACGGATGTGAAAATATACCGCTTGTCAGGATCATAATAAGGAGTGGTTTGAATTTAGAAATAAGTAGATATAGGTTATGAACAGTAGAATAAAAGTTAAATTATTTATTATATTTTATGTGAAAATTTGATAAATTTGTTTTAAAATTTGAAAAGGTTTAATTGTTTATTATATTTTATGTAAAAATTTGAAAAAATTGTAATGATGAGATGAGATAAGTTGAAGTAAGTTAAAATTCTAATACAATTAATATAAAAAGATTCTCATGTTAATCTTGATTTAAGGTTGTTTTGAGATATTTTTAAATATTTTATAAACAATAAAATAATAATAATAATAATAAATAGTTATAAAAATATATATATATTAAAATAATAAATAATATAAAAATATTCTCTTGTGAACTATTATTTTCGATGTATATATATATATTGGAGTCAAAAAGAAAAAGTAAACAAAGAAAACGGAGGGCACGCGCCATAATGCAAGGTGGGAGTCCCAAACTCAAAGTCCTGGGATTCTAGCCACCCCACTCTCCTCCTCAGGCGTGGTTTCCACTTTTTGCCCTTTATTTCTCCCCCACCTTTTGTCCCTACTCCCAGTCCCTACCTCCCTAAACTTTACCCCAGATTCTTTTGTCGTTTTCTCCCCAAAAACACTCCAAAACCCCACCCTCCGGTCCCACTAGACCATCCCAGGAGGTCCCCTCCACCATCCCCTCCTATGATGTCATGGGTCCCCCTTCATAACTGGTCTTGTTTTTTTTATTAATAAATTAAAAATTACAAACTCTTTTCCCTAGGTTTTTGTTCCCGTCTGTACCGACCTGCCCATTTTAACCACGGGCACCTGCCCTCCCTCCTCCATCTCCGATTACTCACAGCCCTTTCCACGTGTCCTTTAACTCCTGGTACCACCGCACCAGCTAGGCCCATTCCTCGGTCTCCACGTGGCCAGAATCGGACAAAATTGGTTTATTCATTACTGACGGTTGGATTACATTACTCCTAGAGATTTGCCGTCCGTTTCTTCTGGAACATCCACGGATTCAGTTAACTTTTTATTAGAAGAATTTTTTTTTTATTTTAATTAAATTCTTCTATTCATTATTTATATTTTTTATTTAATTAAAAAATTATATATTTTAAATATTTAATCCCCTTTAACAGTTGCTGCTATTTTTACTCAGAAAAATACCAGCAGCTTTGTTAAGTGTATCGCTCAAAATTAATTATAATGCATTTGAGTTTTTTTTTTAAATAATCAAAAAGGTTACCGTTCCTACATTTATGTAATTTTTTAATATTTAAAAAAAATAGAAACTAAGTACAGTAGCAGTGTACTCAAAAAGAGTACCCGATCATTTCGAGCGAGGAAACATATATAAAATAATAAAATATTTAAAAATAACATGTATGAAAAAATTTTAAAAAAAAAAAATTCTATAACTAACGCTAGCTCCGGTGACTGGAGTATGGTACTTTGAGCGGACTACTTCTTAAAAAAAAATATCTCACCCTTTGACTTGGGTGGCCTTGGACGTGATGGACTTGATGCACCGCCCGTTGGAATTATTTAGAGACGCGTATGTTTGACCCATCCTTACTAAGGCAACAATTTCACAACGTAATTGAAGAAATGGTCACCTTTTTCTCTTGAGTCTTGTTATTACCATCCTTACTTATTATGACTCATTTAAATACCATCACGGATTTCATGATTCCATCTCCTTTTCTTCAATACTTCGTCTCGCGTTACATTTTCTTCTTCTCTCTCTCTCTCTTTTTTTTTTTTTTGTCATTTTCTAGGCCATGTTGATTTTGTCATCTTATTTTACTTTGACTGTGGAATTCATGGGATACTAGTATGAATAATAACCTTAGTAATTAACGTCAAAATCCTTAATTATTTTCTCCAATTTAATACATTCTTTTTTATCTTTTTTTCTAAAGCTATTGTTTTTGTTATGTTTTGATAAGTTCCAAAAAATAACTCAAAAAAGTATTTTATCTTTTTCTTCTCCACAAAACTCGATCGAAAATATTATTTTAATCACGATGAGATATTTATAAAAATATAATATATTTAATTTATTTTTATTATAAAATAAATCTAAGTTATAGTATGTAAATATCGCTTTACCGTGTCAATGGATGCGTCGCTATTCTAATGATGTGATTAGGAGACTATAAGGCCACGGATTCCCTGCTTTTTGGGTTGCTTCATTTTTTAATAAAAAAAAAAAAAAACTAGAATCAATCAAATTTTCACGTACCAAGACTTTGAAAAACAATCCGAAAAAAGAAAGAAATTAAAGGGATGTCATGGACCACAACCCGATGTAATCAAATAGTGACACCCCCATGTCCTCTACTGCTAGAGTTGTCACTCTATATAATACTATTGAATCATTGATGCGTGAACGTCAAGTTCTATTGTAGAGAGAATATAGAGATAAAAAATGCTATATATATATATATATATTTTTTTTTTATTTAAATATATACATATTAATAAGTATGTGTGCATTTATTTAAATAGTACTATATATACTTTTACTTTTACTTATAATTTTACTTATAATACTCACTTTATTATATTTCTTTTAATATTTAAATTTTAAATTTTGAATTTTATAACTTTCAATATAAGTTTTTTCTTAAATACATTTAATATTTTCTTATTTATTTAAACACATATATTTACATATCAATATTTGTGTACAAGAATAAATCAATTTTTTATTTGAACTATCGTCATAAATTATTTTTTAGTTATTAAGAATTGTTTTCTTTTGTTCTAATCTATATATTTTTCTGTGTATTTTATTTAGACATTAAGCTATCATTAAGTTGTTTTTTTATTTTAATTTATAATAAATAAAAGCGAGACATGGATGCTCCTAATAATTAAGCTAAGTAATAAATAAAACATATGTCAAACAAGTAATAATTATATATATATAAGTGTCATCTTCACCATCTAAAATGCATTGCTGACCCTTTAATTGCATAGGTTGTTGCCAACCTTACTTAAATACTTTTAGCAATACTCAAACCTTCAACAAGATTGAGTTTAGGGTTCTTTCACCTTCCTCTTCCGATCACAACTAACGATCATCATCGATTTCTGAATCTGACTGTTCACTTACCTAGCTTTAACATTATGCATTGTATAATAATCCTAAGATTCAATTAAAATATTAAAAAAATAATATTTTGAAGCGAATACATCAAATAATGGATTTTCATTATTGATGCTTGAAAAATGCATCCTAATTTATTAATTAAATATTCTAGATATAAAGAGATTACACAAAATTAAACTTACAAATTGACTTGATTTGATGTGACCAGTGGTATTTCAGATTATAAAGTTATTTTTATTGTAAAATAGATCTAACAGATTTCATAAAATTATATCAGTTTGTGGATTTATTTTATTTAATTTATTTGTATATGTAGTAGTTCTCAATTCATTAAGTATATTTTCCTTTTGCTTGTATAATTTTTGTTGCAAGGATTCACACGCAATCCCCTATTCATTTAATTAAAGTCTACATTCAAAACGTATATAAGTCGTAGGATTCTGATAGAAATAATGGAAATTGGTCCCAAGTTAAATAATTTGATAGAGACAATGATAAAGACTTTTTTGTTTCAGTGGTTCTAGGAGTGGAATTCGGGACAATGCACTCTTTGAAATGATTAAAAAAATAATATAAATGATATTTGGATTCACATCATTGTATACTCATTTAAAAAAAAAAAGAATAAATATAAAATTTATGTATAAAATTAATTTTTTAATAATAGATCTTACTATTTTCAAAATAGTGTGCATCGTTTACACAATTGATTACTATATCTAACTCTAATCATAAAAAAAATCGTTCTAAATGTGAAACTAAATTGATCGACTAATCTCCCAATTTTAATGGCTTCTGTTTCAACTCCGGCCCTCTAAATCTTTATTTCAATAGAAATTAAAAATATAGGTGTTATAGTTACAAAAAAATTTCACAAATTGACGTGATTTTATATGATATATTAAATTTACTTTACAATATAAGATAACATGTATATTAAGTCATATATATTTGTGAGTTTACTCTAATGAAATCTCATTATAATTATAGCATTTCTAAAAAATATATTATAAAGACAACAAGAAGATTTTAAAAAGATATTTATCACCATCTCAATCATTATTATTTTATAACAAAAAAATATAAATAAAATAATAAATAAATAAATTTTCAATCATTTTATATCACATCAGAGAACGACTGGAAGATCAATTTTATTTGCAAGTGGAATGGACTCAGCCAACAGACTTATTGCTATCGCTTGCAATAAGCGACGCGGTTTTCATTGATGTCAAATTGTTTATGGTCCCCTTCTTTGTGGGAATAAAATTAAATAATTTCTGGCGTTTCTCTTCCCTTTTTCTCACTACTTTGCTAAAACACGCTGTTTTGAAGGTCGCATTCTTTCACTTTCAATTCTTAAAGGTTAAGTAAATTGATTAAAAATATAGCTGATTTGCAGGGGAAACTGAGGGGAAATTCAATGAATTTTCAATGAAATTTAAAGATCTGTATTTTTCAACAATTATTTTAATAGCAATTATATGGATTGTTTGGTACAACTACTTAACCAATCCTGCAAGTGAATGAAGACCCCGTAGTTTTAGGCCCCGTTTAGATATAAAAACAGTTTCATCTCATCTTATCTTATTATTATAATTTTTACATAAAATATAATAAAAAATTTAAAATTTTCAAATCTCAAAATAATAATAATATTAAAAAATAATATTTTATTCAAATTTTAACTTTCATTTAAAACTATCTTATTTCATATCACTATCCAAACGAGACTTAGAGTCCACGGCAGATTTATCTTTTTTTGTTTTTTCAATTTTTTAAAAAAATTATGCATTTTTTTTTTTCTGAATTTAAGGATTTTTTCCTCAAACTCCAAATTCCAAAAGAAGGGAATAATAAATGAGTATCAACCCCCAAGAGAAGCCTAAAGTCTTTGTAGTCAATAATAGCAATGCCAAGCACCAAACATGAGTAATTTCCACTCCTTTCGTCGAGAGAGGGTCTAAAAGGAATGGTGAGAAATTAGTTGAAGCTTCTCCATTCCTCGAGACGTGAATGCAATGATCTAGAAAATGATTGACATTTTTTAAAACTTTTATTCAAATATGTAGATTTAGATTAAGAGAAAAATGGAAACAATTTCACAATATTTTTAATAGGAAACAAATTATATACACCACACTACTATTATACTTTTCTCAACATATCTCATTTCATCATTATTATTTTTTCAAATTTTTACATAAAATATAATAAATAATTTAACGTTTTCAAATCTCAAAACAATAATCATATTAAAAAATAGTATTCTAACTATATTTTATTTAATTTTTAACTTTAATCTAAAATCATCATATCTCATCTTAGCATCTAAATCTCACCAATTTTTATGAAATTTTAGAAAATGAGAGAAAAAAAGTTGAATAAAAAATTATAGAGTTATAAGAGAGTTCGAATATAATTTTTATTTTGAAATTTGAAAAAATTGAATTATTTTTTTATCTTGTTTAGAAATTTAAAAAAATTATAATGATTAAATGAAAAAATTTAAAATTTAAAATTTAAAAATATTTTTATTTAAATAATGTTTAAATATTGAATTAAAATGATTTGAAATATTTGTAAAACCAAATCAGACGTAAGTCAAAGTTTGGTTGGTAAACCTTTATTAATGTCGAATCAATAATAATGATAATTCAATAAGGGTTAAAAAAATCAATCAAGAGTAATGTTATATATAATATTTGAGTGTGTAATATCTGCATACTTATTTTAAAAAAATATAGAGGCCATAATTAAATAAATAACTTTTTCCCACGGTCTTAGATTTATCATTTTATTAAAAAAAATATACGAGAATTGTATATTCAAAAACTATAAATATCATTTCTCATTTAAATTAAATATATTTTAACAGATCACGTGTGCCTAATGTGTATACAAAATTTAAAATTTAAAATTAATTAAAAAGTTTTAAAAATTGAAAAATAAAAACTAAAATAAAAAAGTTGAAATAAAAAAGAATAAAAAACTTAAAAAGACAAGAAAACTATATATGTAAAAGAATTATATATTTATAGAACTATATATTTAGTATCCAAGGTTTGTTTCCAAAGCACCGGGAATGTCCTTGAACGGGAAACCACACACTTTGGTCCTCGTGCCAGATTCCTTCTGCTTTTCCATTGCTTTGAACTTTACTTTCCTTTTTCTGATTATTTAAGAAGAGCGGTGTCTTTCCTCAGTGGCATGTATGTCCAAGATTCCCCGCACCAAGTCCATAAAACTTGGACACAGTCACGCGAACGGACCAAAATCATACACGTGCCCACCGCTTATTCTCTAACCAAAATAATTTAGAAAATTATATGGTGACTATCAAATATATATACTCATATATTTTTTTATTTTTTTCGTAATCATTAAATATGGTAATTATTAGTATTTTTATTTTTATTTTTTTCTTAATAATTAATTATGTTTAAAAAATATTGAAAGAAAAAAAAAATCATTTGTACTAATATATACAATTGATAAGCACATTTGATAGTCACTCTAGAATTATCCAAATAATTTATAATCTGACATACATATATTTATATTTTAGGAAAATGATAAAAATAACTACCCATTTATAATTTTTCTACAACCTTCCGATAAAGTAATATTTTTGAAAATATTTATTTTAATTTTGAATTTAAATCAATATTCTCCTTTCACGTGTTACTTTTATTCTAATATATCTCATATATTATTTAGACATAATTTAATTTAAAAGATAATTTTAAAATTTAAATATTATTATTTAAATGATGTGAATCTACTATATAAACCAATTTACAAAACCTGATATCTTGACGATAAGTGATCAAAACTTAGAACTAGTCACTTTCTACAATAACAAAATAGATATCTACTAGCCATGTTCTGTTCATGTGAAATAGTTGTAATGTATCACCCTACTCGTTAAAAATAAAAAAATTATTTGTCATTTGTCACCCTATGCATTTTTAAAAGATATTTGTGAAATAAGGCTTAAAACTAGATAAATGTGAGATTAGAAGGTGCGAATTGAGATTTTCTAGAATTATCGATTGAATTCTATAGTTTAGAGTGAGAAAAAGATAAATACACTAATGAGGCTCGCCACTTCTCAACATTTATAATTGTCCTATTGAATTTTTTAGAAAATATTAGATTATATTTTTTGTTCTGAAATGATCTCAAATGATTCGAGTTAATCTATAAATAATATTTATTTTGTGGATCTCATGGAGATGTATTTAAATATATGAAATAGATTGAAATATATTTAATTTTTTATGAGAAGATAAAAAAGTAATAAGATTCATAAATAATTGATTTGAGATAGGATCAGGCGAGCTCGACATCCAAACATATAAATGTTTAATAAATGTTACGAGATTCGTTTTATATGTCTATCTATATTCAACTATGAACCATACAATTCAATAAATAAATCTGAAAGAATCTACATTTGGAATGTGTAACACGTGACATGTCTTTATTTAAAGTTTAAACCATTGGCATCAAAGTGCACAACATTAGGCAGGCCATTATAGTGGCCCCAAATTACGGAGAACCGTATGCTTTAGAAGCATGCATGTGAGAAAAAGATAATTAAGTAAACGACAATACCTTACAAAGCGTTGATTAAAATCATGAGACCGTCGTTTCATGGCACAGTAATTATTATCACTCTTTAACGAGCATGTTTCCTTTTCTTTATAATCTAAAGCTAACAAAAGTTAGTAAATCCAATCCCCCCCACCCAAAAGGACCGATAAAGATGGATACCTTTCACTTAAATAATAGAAAATACTAATTCCACCTTTGATTATTTTAAATCTTCTAATTTCATTTTTTTTTCATTTTTTCCTCTTATTTCTTTCAATATGTTATAATTATTCAATTATAACAAGAAAATTAAGTATAAAAAATCAATTATCATTTAAGAAAATACAAAATTTGAAACAAAAATACAATTTATTGGATTTGGTCACTTAGGATCATTTATCATGCCAAGTATCATTTTAAATAGATGAATTTTATGTATCAGCTATTATTCACTTTCACACCCCACACTTATATTTTTTTTATTTTATTTTTCATAAGACGTGGTGGTATTTTTTATAAGGTGTGGGGTAGTGAATAGTAGCTGATGAGAATAATTTTTCTTTTCAATATATATATAAGACCAAACATTTTTTTTCTTTATTTTTTATTTCATAGATATAATTTAAAAGTTCTTTTTATTGGAGTTTATGAAAGGTATTTTTCTTGGATATAAGCTATGTTTTTTACAAAAAAATAAAATAAAAATAAAAAACCAAAGATATCCTCTTTTTACACCTTATAGTGAGTTTTTTTTTTAAATGTTACTTTATCTCCTAATTTATATCATTCACTTTATCATTTGATGTGACATCACAAACTATGCAACTTATTAAAAAATTTAAAAATATAAAAGCATACAAGGAATCTAGAGTTTTAATTTTTCTCTTTTTATATTTTTGAGTGTTATTTTGTTTCAAATATAAATTTTAAATTTGTCTAATAAATTAGGATGGTGTCACATCAAGACAAAAAAAACAGAGTGATATAAATTTAAGGACAAATTAACATTTCACCCTTTAGGGAGTAATAAATCTACACAAATCAAACAAAAAAGATTCCCTTAGCTTTAGATTTTAACGAAGTAAAGGCCTAAGATGAGAAAACCAAAGACTTTTTTACTCTTATGTTGTGCAAGTGGAACGCCCACGGATTTGTCGTTGTCGTTTAATTAGATGGGTTAGTGGTTACTACTCAACTTCTTGTTCGGATTCTTTTTCAACACAAATTTTCATTCTTGAGTTTTCATTTTCAATTTACTTTATTTTAAATATGATTTTTTTTTTTGGTTGCTTTTTTCTCTCTTCCCTTCCCTTTCCACGAAACTGTCCAAGGCTCATATCAATATATGCTACATTGCTATGATGGCCATGTTGCCGGGCCACCATACCTTTTAGGTAAGTCTTGGACATTGGCCCGTGTCTAGTGATAGAGATAGTCTTTAGCAATTCATTAGAATAAAAGAAAATAATAAAAAGGTTATAAAAAGAAGTTTCATGCACGATAAATGTTAAAAATATAAAGTGATTATATAAAAAATAAATCTGTAAAATGATGTGATTTCACGTGATCGTGATCCATTAAATATACTTTACAATAAAAATAATTTTATAATCTAACATATTACATCAAGACATAACACTTTATAAGTTTACTTTTATATAATTTTATTATTGCTAAAGTATATATCTTTGAACATATGGTATAAGAGCTGAGAAAGAAGAGCAGAATAGCTATAACTGCTATGACTCAATTTCAATCTTCCTGGGTGGCCATTCACAACTTTTTAATCATTATAACTTTTTAAACTACTACATATAATATAATAAATAATTTAATTTTTTTAAATTCTAATTAAAATAGAAATAATATTAAAAAAATATTAAAAAAATATTTTATATAATTTTTAATTTTTATTTCATCTCATTTATGTAATCAAAGAGGCCTAACAGTCTACTCCATTCGTGGAGATTAATTTAATTAAATCAATAAGTATATGATTAAAGATAACAGAATTTAAAATATGAAAGGAATGAGTAAATAAGTAAGCCAACAGAACTTTCGCACGTGTGTTTCCTATGCACCCATCATGCCTGCAACCCCTTCTCGATCCTACTGTCATTGTGGGAATCTTTACTATTTTTTTAAAATAAATATCTATTAAAATAACTATGACTCATATAATTATTCATTATAATTAAAATAATTATTCTTTTTTAAATGCCTTGGTAAAAGATTATTCTCGCTTTTGGGGATTCGAGGCACTTCATCTTATTATTATATCAAGTTTCTATGACACTAATAATATAGTGCGGACACGTGGTGTCGGCAAAATGATACGCTTGTTAGACTTTCAATGTGCCATCAGCCATGTTTATTTTATTTTATTTTATTTTTATTTTTATTAAATTAATTAAATTCTTCTATTTATCATTCATCCATCACATATTTATTATAAAAAATAACAATTCATCCATCACATATTTATTATAAAAAAAAATAATATACAGTGGGTAGGGATGTAGAATTATTCAATCAATTAACTTCTTTTGGGATAGAGTTACGCTGCTAGGACAACTATTCTTTGTGTAACATTATCGTAATTTATTAAAAAATTAAAAAATTAAAAAATTAAAATTAAATTACAAATATAAAAAAATAAATATTAAAATCTTAGATTTTCTCTTCCTCTTTCACTTTTATATTTGTATTTTTTTTAAGAGAATTATACTCATTATCTTTATACTACACATCACACATAATTTATTTATTATGTATTCTCTTACTAAATTTGTGATGTATACGTGATGAGTAAGAATTCTTTTATTTTTTAAGAATAAAATAAATTAAAAATTAAAAAATTATGTGCAATTTGTAATATAGAAATGATGACTAGAAAGAGCTATTACGATTTGAAATAATCTCGGGGACAACCAAGATACACCTTACGTGGTATGATCCAAACCACTCACATGAAGCCTTTGAATTGGAAATACCATCGGCTATGAGAGAGAGAGAGCAGATGAGAGAGAGGGGATAGATGGTCTGGTGCATTTTGCATTTAAAAAAAAGAAGAAGAACAAGAAGAAGATGACGACGTAGCGGTGAACAGTGGCTGATTTGTAGCCCAGCTCATCATGACATATGTGGTCTAGAGCCCTATGGTGTCAATCAATAATATGCAAGAATTAGGAAGCTGAAACTAATGAGGTAGCTAGAATATGGTGGATTTTGCCCGTGCCTGAATACTATTTCACTGGTATTTTCACACGGCCCATTTAACAAGTTCAAATGGGCCTTCTACCCTTTAGGATCGGCCCATTTAACAAAGCACAAAAGAGTTCATGGGTCGAAATAGTGCAAATCGAAGACTCTTCTACTATTTACTGAATATACCAACAGTGCCCAAATTTGAGCATTGGGTCATCACAAGTGTAGATTGATATTTGCTTATACATCTTGGGCTCTAAAAAGCCAGCCAGCCATCAGCATTCTTGGCCCAAGTTCTTTTGTCAAATTAAGCAAATCCCGACAAGAAGAAAAGAAAAGGAAATATAATGTTGAAGGGTTGATTAAGGTTGTTCTTAATTTCAAATTTTGCAAAAGAACGAAAAAATCTCTTCAAGTCTTCCTAGTTATTTGAATTCTATCGTCCTCAGTCAGCCGTGCTAGTTGTTCTTAAAATATGTCTTATCAGTTGTTATGAGTAAGAATAATTTGATTAAGGGTCTGTTTGGATAGTGAGATAAAATGAGATGATCTGTATCCAAACGAGCTCTAAAGACGGAGAATAGTATTAGGGATTGTATATAAGTTCATTAGGGTACCGAGGAGTTATTTGATTTGAAAGCCATGATTGTCGGGTGGGACTGAGCTTTTGAGCAAGTTACAACATATACACACGCCAAGAACACAATTGAATTATTGTACCCAATGACCCATGTGCTCTATATGTTTCTCTACACTTATTTCTTTCCTTGAGTAAAAGAATATACACGCAAAATTTAACTGAATCAATCAGACGTGTAAACTGCGAGAAAATCGAGTGAGAGCAAACCCACCAAAAACTCATCTCTTGCCTGCAAAAACATCATAGTCGTCATCATTTTGATGAAAATTTGTTTGGAGTTTTTCCAATGGTGTCCCCATAAAGAGTACATCTAATACCCGAACCACCGGCCAATTTATGATGCATGCAAGTTTTACCTCGATACCCCAATTTGGTTAGCAATGCTGATAGAGAAAAAGAAGAAAAGTGGGCAGAGTTCCCCACCTAACAGAAATAATGCAGAAGAAACAAGAAGCTGAAGCTGAAGCTGTACCAGTACAGTTCAGCTTGAAAGTGATGAATAGTTTGATCTCTCCTCCATGCTCCAGTTTGATTTTACGAATCTTGGGTTGTCATTCTGCCATGGATTTATACATCATTGTATCAAAACTGGGCCCTTCTCTTTATTCACAATGCCTTATGGGACACTCTCCCATTTCTCACCTGCAAATGTGCCATAACTATCATAAATTCATTATCCACTTCTGCAACACTATGAATACAAATAATTTCCCTATGTCATTTGTAAGTTACTCACTATAAAATGGTTTTTAAATCTGTTTTCTAGCAAAGTAAAATTATATTTACCCACTTTTACCCTGTTTTCTAGCAAAGTCAAATTATATTTATAGTAAAGGCTCGTTTGGATTCAGAGGGTGTTTTATCTTATCTCATTATTATAATTTTTCTAAATTTTCACACAAAATATAATAAATAATTTAAATTTTTCAAATCACAATTCAGTTTTTTCAAATCTAAAAACAATACTAATATTAAAAAATAATATTTTAACAATCTTTTATTCAACTTTCATTTAAAATCATATCATCTCATCTCATTATCCAAATCTTGTGTATTTGTGGCCTTTAAAGATTTTTTAGGATCGTTACTACAATTCCATCACCTTGTGTCTTAACAATGAAGAAAATATTGAATTACGTTGGAAATGACAGGGAGCTACTAATGCTGAATATCTGGCTATGCAAGAGTAAATCTTGCTCATTTCTTGTTGTTCCCCCCAGTGTTGACTTCCTTTCACATCACTTTCCAGGCATTAATGCTTCTTGCCAGAAGTCTTGGTTGCTTAAGCTCGAAATACACGGGAGAAGGACAAAGCAAGGGAATCTCACGACTTGAATTACTGTTTACCACAACCTTGAATTACAAAGGACCCATTTTACACAAATTCTGTCATTATAGAGAAACCTGATGTATGTGGTATCATGAGAAAGCGAGCTGAATCCAATCCATCAAACTAACCAAAACATATAGATGTAAACAAGTCCAGCCATCAAGAACTGTCCATCGTGACTTTTAAGCATTAACTTAATCTGGTGCAAACATAACCAAAGTAGTAAGTTATCCTCGTTGCATCAGTCTTATACATCGATCCCAAGACTACGTCAAAAGAGTAATGATACATACACAACCATTTTTAAAACTTGAAATTTAAACCAAAAGAGAAACTCAAAAGGGTTAGCAATTTTTTTAATGAAGTAGCATCATCAAATTGGTTCATTAGTATTCATATCAAAATGGAAAAAACCCCTAATTACAAGGATAAAATAGTGACCCTACACACCTTGATGATGTTTCATTGTTTACACTCACCAAATTATGGGATCAACTACTACTGTAGAGGGCCCTCACCCCAAGGGAAAAGAACAGAAAAATATAAAAATAAAAATAAAGAACCCTTATTAAATATGTGAAATTTGCAGGGCTGCGTCCTACACACTTCACAGTACTGTTCACCACAAATTTTACCTACTAGAATTAATATGATAACTGTCATTGATCAGTTTCATCCTCCCCAAAAAAAAAAAGGTATGCATGATGGGTCAAAATAATCAATCTTCGGAAACGTAGACATGTTATACATCAGTTTGTAGGGTCCCCACAGCTACTTCTGATGCCAGATTTGTTAGGACTGAGATGCTTTTCATGTTTTAGCCATTGTCCCTTCTTCTTCATTTTAATAGGCGCTGCTGCTCAGAAGAGTAATAATCATCAGGTTCAGGGCGTTTGCTTGTGCCAGTCAGTCCCCTGCAGAAACATTTAAAAAGAAAACACACAGAGAGAGGGGGGAAATGATGGGGTTGGGTGTGAGGAGTGAATTAGAATCACTTGATTTGAAAATCCAAGCCCAGATCAGATAATGGCCCATTTATATTCTTGTTTATTTATGTCAAATTGTTATCAAATTAAATTAGTAAGTCTAGCCCATTTGGTCAAGTTATTTGTATTAACCAAGGAACTTGCGTATATTCCACTCATAAAGTAATATTATAAGACCCAAAAATGGGACGAAAAGGCTGAAAAATGATACAGTTTTAGAAAGAGTAATGCTATCAGCCACAAAAAGATTATATAAAAGTAATTTTATAAATTGACGTAATTTTATATAGTCTATTAGATATATTTTATAATAAAAAATTTTTATAATCTGACAAACTACATCATGACACATCAATATGAGCGACTCCAAGCACGTCCATTGAAGCATGAAGGCTATAGTGGATAGAACTTAGAAGGCAAATTATCTACTGTTTTTATAGTGCCTTTTTCTTGTTAAATGGAAGTACAAGTTCACAAGAAAAAATATCGGTATCTTAATATATATTTTTTAATAATCTTAATAAGTCCGACAACAAGTGGTGTGTCGGCGTTTAAAGTTTGTAAGCAACAAAGCTCAGTAATGAGTAAACTAAGTTAATTAACACAGCAATCGATCTGTTTATATTATGTATTAGGAAGTGCATTCTTTATGAATTTGTATTCAGGCTTGAATATTGGGTGCTATTATTAGAAACTATGGTTAACAGTTCCATCACCATCTACATTTTGATTTCCTTTATCTATTTTTGTTTGGAAAGTTTTACAGCAACAGCAAAAGCAAAAGGAACCGTGGATTTTCACCTAACAAGATTGAAGAAAAGGAAAAGAGGCAGATGGAAGAGCTCATGTTCTGTAGTACCGAATGAAGAACTTGCATGTCATGACAAGGACATACCAAAAAATAATGTATCAGATCAATCTCTCTCTCTCTCTCTCTTCTTTGTCAAATTGCAGTCCATGGTGCATCATATCAAGGGTCCCGTTGGCCTCACACATATCTTTCTTTTATCAGTAAATGGGCTATTTGGCTGAAAGTAGTACTGCTCCTATTTTGCATATCATGACAGGTGTGTACGTACGTTCTGCTTTTTAAATGCTTAGAGCTGTGTGTTCGGTGCATGGCCATGATTCATAAGTGTTATCATCATTTCCAAACAGAGGGGAGAAAATAATAGATCTACCTTCCTTCTGCAAGGCTTATTCATTTTTCTTGTTTTAATGTCTTGAGTCGACCCAAAAGGCCATGTCCTGGTTGATGAGTACTCCAAGACTAACCCATCCTATATGGTGTAAGGCTTTATTGGTAGTTTTTTTTTTTCCATCAAAGTTACATTGAATTAAAAAAGAGTATATAAGAGGAGAGAGCGGGGGATCTTGACAAAAACTCATTATGAGATCATAAATTGGACCCAAACCCAAGAGATCGCTAGATGCAATAGTTGTTTTAAAATCAAACTGGTGGATTTGTCACATACGGTTGTGATTTACTTCCGTAAAAGCAGCACTGCAACCATATGATCCAGAGTCGTTGACGAAGATCTTCACATAATTTTTTCATAGATTTTCAGTTAGAAAAAGCAGTAACATAGTTAAATAGCTAGAATTGAACAGTTTGAGTCACTGGTGGCCTTCTGGAGGTACATGCAGTGGAACCGGCGTCTGTGCTACACGCGCCGGTGAGGATGGGGAATGGGGTCAGAAAGATCTAGAGGTAAGGAGTCCAGTTATACCGTGTGTGTGGTGGTAGGAGGCCGAAAAACACGCATCAACGCGTGGGAAATTAAGCCACACGACTTTGGTGGCGCATGAGGAGGAGAGGGACCTTCCCTCCGGTCATGAGGGTTTACGGAGTGGGGTCAAGATTTGGAGGGTGAGAGAGAGAGAGAGAGAGAGTCCTAAGGAATTAGTCCTTTTGCTGGCTTTATTGATAGTTTTGTGGTTATATATTTTTGTTAAGAGAAACTATATTGTCATCGTTTTAATTATTATTTAATATTACGTAAAAAAATAATATTGTAGGAATTATAAAAAGATAAGATGAGAAATGATATTTACAGTTATACAAGCGCCGTGCAGTCGCTTTGAAAAAAATGAATAAATATGAGACTCACATTAAAAGAAATTAATTTTTTAATAGTGAACTCCACTCTTTTTCAAAGCGACTGCACGACGTTTGCACATTCCACGATTGTATGTAACATTACTTTAAAAATATATATATTTTTCATTTGGTTTAAAAAAAAAAAAATTCCTTTTTCTTCGTAGTTGATGGAACGTGGAGATGATTGTAAGTATTCTACAATTCACTTTTATCTTTGTGTCAAGAGAATGAGAAGCTACGTGCACCACTACAAATCTTGAGAGAGAGAGAGAGAAGCATAGCTAATAAAGGGGAGTTTTTAACCATAGGTGGCGGTGGCACAGATGATGAGTAGTAGGCATTATTCCCACGTTAAAGTCATCCTCAAACAAAACGATAAAATAGTGCGGTGGACTTGTAATGAAACAGAGATCAAAATAGGACCAATAATAATAGGAAGAAGACAGGATGATATATCTGTCTTCCACTTCCATCCTTGAAAAAAGCATTCATATACATATTATATATGATCTGGAGTATATATATATACTGCATGCATGCCTTTCAAAAGCATTGCAACTGCTTGCTGCATGGACGCCATTTCTGATCTTTTCTTTGCTTTCAAATACATACATATATATAAATGTCAATTGCTTTCTGCCATAGGTGATAATTCCTCTTCTACGACCAATATAAGTGATCACCACGTACACACCAAAGTCCTTATCATTTACCTTGCTTTCAAACTTAATTAGGCAGTCCAATTTGTCCTATGGATCGAATCACCCACTTAATTAGCCTGCAGGCCCCATTTAAATTTATGAAAACCATACATACCTGAATGCTCATCTTAAGTCTTAAGACAATGGGGTATGTTAAACGTGCAGTTCTTAATTTGTTCCATATATCTTGGTACCATTTGGATAGGTTTGCTATTTGAAAAAACGGGCTGATTGATTAGGTTGATCGATGAGAATTAAATCAAACATATATAGTTTCAAAATACAGGACTTGTTGTGTTTGATCTGAAAGTGAAACGGATGAGATCATCATTTACTCGATCCCTACATTGGAACTAAAAGGAATACTGTTTACCTTTTTTCTTTTAAGTAAACCTACAAATTGACGTTATTTGATATGATATATTAAACTGTAAAATTATTTTTATTATAAAGTATATTTAACATATTATACAAAATCATGTCAGTTGTAGATTTACTTTTATATAATCTATTTGTAATTGTAACATTTTTTTTATTTTCCTCTAGAAATTCTGTGGATATATATATATATATATATATATATATATAGCATTAGTGCATTTTGGTTACGAGATGTAAGCCAAATACATCCATGTGAACTTGGATAAACTCACAGAAGGAATATATTGTCAAGAAAGTTAAAAAGTTTCATTGAAATATCATGCATGCATGCATGCATGCAATCTGCATTTCAACTCAAAGAAGTTTTTTGCTTCTGCAATTCAAAGTCTGAAAATGAATCATTCAAGCAATTTAATTGTATGCATTCAAACATGTCCGGCCAACTTATTCAAAACAGTCGCCAAATTAAATGTTCTACGTGCATGCAGCCGTAGAATAAAAAGATTTCCAAATCTCACAAAGTCGTGAGTCAAACTGATGAAAAATGATTTTCCCCTCTCACTTTCTACAACTTTCTGGATTGGAAAAACAATAGTAAAGAACATCAAATTAAACATTTCATGTACTATTAAGGTGGTTTCGTCCAAATGAAGAAGGAATCATTTGTAATTATTATTTAATTCAAATGTGGTGAATCGTGACCTTCACTGATATGAAAGGAATATTTTATTGTCCACCACACGTACATGACACCTCAAATACCCATAAATCCAACTGCTCTTTACAATATTCCTAAAAATGTAAAATGTAAAATTAGGGTATTTTTTTTTTCTCCAAATTAAAAAATACAAGTATTTTTATTTTTATTTTTAATTAATTTTTTTGGGCCACAGCAGGAAGTGAGTGTGACCTGCCCTTTTATGATACACCTTCCAAAGACAATGTGGCGTGATGGCCATGTGATCACAATCAGATTCCAGGAAATCAGAAAGTCAGAAACAGTTGGGGGTGTTCTAGGTTTGTATAAATGAAATGAAATATTGATTAGATAGATATATTATTTATATATATATATATATATATGCTTATATTAGGAAAATATCTCTTCTGTTCTTGACCTGTCCTATCAAGAAGAATGCCCCCAACTCTAATTATTTAATTTACTCACCTCATTTGGTCAGACTACTTATAAGTATTGCCATTTCTCTTTTCTTTTTCTTGATAATCCTACACCCCATAAAGTAAAATTGTTTTAGTTATCTTTTTTGTTTTTTGTTGACTTTGTTAGCGAATGCCCACAAGGCATGTTTAAGGAGGATTAAATGCTTAATTTTCAGTATAAATTCCTATATTTTTTTAATAAATAAAAGTGTTATAACTATAAAGAGATCTTACAAAAATAAATCTACAAATTGATATGATTTCGTAAGAAAAATTATATATATCTTTTATGAGATATGTTTATGGTTAAAGAATTTCTCAAAATTTTTTAATGTTTTTGTTGAAAACTAGAGATCAATAATACCTCAAAGGAACAAATTATTGTTTGAACTCAAGGAGGCTGCCTTTTCAATGCCCTGAGAAACTCAGCTACTTCATCTTGAAGATTCAACGAAATAATGTTTGTGGGTACTGAAAGATTTGCTTCCCTTTGAAAAGGGTTGTTGGCTGTAAGATAACAACAGCAGCAGCAGCAAAGTGGTACCATTGTTGCCATCACAGTCATAATTCAAACAGTATGTATGTATGTATGTACTAGTGGTTAGGCATGATCCGGCCACTTGCCTTGTCGCAGCCTGCCGTATTAAGTTCGTATGGACCATTCTCAAGAATCTCCCTCAGAACAATCTAATATATATATCTCATAAAAACTGTCTACTTGTCATAAATTTTTAAGCTAATTAGCACAATATATAATAGTAAACATGTTGGGGTGCATTCATTTTTTGGATGCGGTGGTCGACGGTTGATCTCATGGCTGGCTGGCTGGCCCCATGCGGAGACGTTTTCATAAGCGACAGTACTACGAGTTTTGGTTCAGATCAAAGAGACAAGTCATTTCTCTTAAACATGAGTGTCAGTCGACTGCCGAACACCATTCCAACAAATTGGCACTATATTTTTAATTGCATTTTTTACAAGGCAATAGTTAAAAGCTAAAGGAAAATGCACACCTGAACTCATACATCATTCATATCCAGGATATATATATATATATATATTATTGAATAAAAGAATTGGAGTTATTAGGGTTTAATTTGGAATAAAATATCTAGTTGGAATTGAGGATCAACCAATTAAACCTTCCTAAATTGAATCTAGCTATCTGTTGACTGAATAATCAAGTAAAACAAACAAGCCTAGCTAGCCTTGCAAATTCCTCAATTCACATCATCTTTAATAGATTGTAGAAAGTAAATTGAATTTCAAATCAAAATCTCCAAATCCTATTGCTTGAGAGAATTTCACTCTAAAGTTCAAATTAAGTTAACAACTTACACTACATTTTCACTATAATGGATCATTATATGTGCCAAATGCTTGAATCTTAACTGCATTCAATACTTTCACATCTAAACATGTTTATTTCCATTTTTAAAAAAAAATATATCTTTTTTTTTTCTTTTTTGTGGGCATTAAAAAAAAAAAAGTGTAAACCCCAAGAGGCAAGAAATCAGTATATCAAGTACTGATTGAAGTGTAGCATTATAATTTATGTATATGATAACACCCACTAACATGCATGTCCGATTGCTTATTTGCAATTTTAGAGTGTGCACATCCCGCGCATTAGCCAAGAGCTTCATGACATATGACCCAATTCACTAAATGAAAAACCTAGATTTGAAACCCTCTACCCCCATTGTATCAAAAAAAATTTATTTTAAAAAACCCCATGCACTACTTACCATAAATAAATCTAGAATTCACATAAAATTCTAAAACTGCATCTAACATGATTCTTTTAGCTCTAAGAATATATCTATGGCAATTTGACATTGTTCTCAATTATACGGTTTATGGATGATAAAAATCTGAAAAACTATTCCCAGATCATTTATTGCAGAAAATGTGCACACTGGAAACACCCGGTAAAAAAGTATATATGAGGACAAAGTAATTATAAAATAAAAGAATTTCTAATATGAATTAAACTTCAAATAAAAAGAGCAAAAAACAAGGCCACTACCCACGTGGCACATGTACATTAGGGATTTCCACTCCAAGAGAGGGAAAATTAACAATAAAAAAAAAAAAGAACATAATGTAATTCTTATTATACTCAATATTATTTGATTTTTTTCTTTGTTTTGATAGGAAAAAAAAAAAACTGGCATTCATCTGGTCGGGCCTCTTACCGGGCCATGGCTATTGACAATTGGGCTCGGGCCCATTAAGAAAGGTAAACTTCAATGCTGGAACTTCTCAAGGTGAGACAAAGAGGGCAGGCTTGAGCCACTTGGTCACACTCTGTACAGATGCACATATGCCGGCACGGCAACAGAACTACCGAGGCGACACGTTTCCGACACGCTTTACATCTCGGTCCCGATACGACGACACGGTCCGGGTCGATGTACGCCGACCCGGCGTCTTCGACGTAATTGCCCTCTGTGCCACCCACGGCGCACCCCAGCGAGTCCTCCATCCTCCTGCTATCCCGTGCGGGTGATGCACCTCCTCCTCCGCCGCTTACTATGGCCTTCTGGAGCTGTGCCTGGAGAGTCGCGGCCGTGACCTCCTGGGCCTGGGCCTTGGCCTGCCAAACCTGCGCCTCCACGCTAAGTTGCGCCGCGCGTGCCTCCAGCTCGTTGTTCCTACGTGTGGCCTTTTCCACCTCCGTCTCCTTCTCCAGTAGCCTCCGGGCTACCGAGCCCTCCGCTGCGGCCAGCAGCGTACGATAATGCCTCTGCCTCTTCTCTGCTAATGTGCGCCGCAGTTGCTCTCCCTGTGAGCCCGTCGACAAAAAGGGAAAAAAGTAGCTTTTAGAATTCCGTGAAAAATCACAAAAGATGAAAGCAAACCATAAAAATATTAGAAAACCCATTTAAGCGAAGAGAGAAATAAATACCTGGGCTTGAAGGAATTGCTCGATTTCGTCTATCTGTTGTTTGATTTGGGCTGCAACGTCTTCTGCTATTAGAGATAAGAAAGGAGATGATGAGTGGCAAACGTTTTGTTGCTGTTGTTGTAATTGTTGTCGCTGGTGTTGTTGTTGCTGTCTTTGTTCTCCAAAGGATAAACGGAGTCCGGTGGAGACGACATTTGGCTGTTGGATGTTGTTGTTGTTGTTGTGGAGCTGAGAGACGTCTATAAGCTGAGAAGGTTGAGATTGCAAAGAGAACATTGGATTGATATGAGGTGATGAGGAGACCCCAGTACTTTGTGCAACTTCTCTTGCTCTCTTGCGCGGATTATTATTAGCCCCCACTGTGATTCAAGCACAAAGATAGCACATTTCATGAGGTACATGCTAAACAAATTAATCGGAAAATCGAATTTTGTTCAATAGCATAGGAGCGAAGCTCAATTGGGCAGGCGATATTTTTTACTAAAAAAAAAGTCTTACCTCCATTGTTGATGAGTAACATGTGGGATTGATCAAGAAACCCTCCTGGTTGTGTCTGTAATGAATAATCATGTCCCTCTTTTCCGTTTCTACAATAAGGCAATGAAAACAGAGGGTTAGGAGGGAGAGAGAGAGAGAGAGAGAGAGAGAGAGAGAGGCAAACCTGTTTAGGAGGAGAACATTAGAAGGGTATTGAGCCTGGACGGCCATTATAGATGAATAGAGAATGAACGATATTGAATGCTAGATAAGGTGAAGAGCCAAATGGGATAGGAAGGGATGGGATATGTATGAATAAGAGGAAGCCAAGGGATATATGAGGAGAGGATATCAAGAGGAAGTACGGAGCAATGTGAAGGGCCAAGCAATAAACACTAGCACATAACAAGCATGATAGAGAAGGAAGATGCTTCACCTAAAGCCAAGGCGGACTCTTCAATGGGAGAATTTGGAAGAAAAAGAAAAAACTTGGGAAAGATACACCGAGAGAGAGAGAGAGAGAGAGAGAGGGGAATCAAAATGAATATAAGATGGAAATTATGTCTGTTGAGAGGCCACCACCAACATCAATACCACCATCCTTACACTTCTTCTCATCTCTCTCTCTCTCTCTCTTTCTCTGTTGCGCTTTGTTTTCACCTACTTTTCTTTCTCTAATGTTTGCCTTGTTTTGCAGTATATGATTTTGTAGGATTAATATGTGTATATGTTCCTATATATCTATATATATATGACACACACACAGAGAGGGGGAGAGAGAGAGAGAGAGAGTAAAGAGAGACGGAGAATAGGGTAGAGGAAGAGATAGATGCGAGTGAAACGAATCAGTCCAAGAGAGAGACACCTTATTCGGCTCTTTTTCTTTCTGTTTGCTTTCTTTCTTTAGCTTTGCTTCTTCTTCTCCTCCTTCGCGTGGGGTTGGCTTTTCTTGATGACCAGTACTCGTGTTCGCTATCACCAATACCAATATTATTTGCTTCTAGATTATTTATTCATTTATTTAAGAAAATCCCACAAATACTATTTATATTTTTTCCAAAAAAAAAAAAACCCAGCCGATCGTGGTTTGTAAAATAATAATAATAATAATAATAATAATGGAGAGAGAGAGAATAGAAAATAGGGGGGATGATTCGTGAATAGTTTTGTGTTGGATGTTGCCAATGCTGAGCGAGCAAGCGTCTTGGTCTCTGTCTTTTTAGAGTAATTTTACATACAATTATGAAGCGTGTAATTGTTGCGTAATCGTTTTGAAAAAGAATGGAATCTATTATTAAAAAATTAATTTTTTTTATGTAGATCTCATATTTTATTTATTTTTTTTAAAATGATTACGCGACGGTTACGCAATTTACAATTGTAAATATATTTTTTCACTTTTTTTATATGTCCCATGCGAGTACGCGGTCTCTTGCCAGGCCAGCTTTGAGCCTTTGCCCATGCCTCTCTCGCCCTCTCTCCCTCGTATTCCGCAGACTCATATAATTAATTCCATACCAAAAAAAAAAAAGAGGAAGAAGAAAATTTCATGGTCAGGATATTCAGAGGTCGTCTACGACTGTAAGGGTTTATCCCAAGATTTCATAAAAAATATACTTTACAATCTTCAAATTCAAATTATCTGGAGCTTTATATTTGCTCCTCAAACTATTGAAATTCACACTTGTACCCTTAACTTATCAAAAATTAACATTTTGTACCCTCTATTTTAATCTAGAATTTTGTTACTCATCATTCTCGCATACTATATTTTTTTTTTTATTTGTTTTATTCTTCATAAATTAATTGATTTTTTCTATTCTTTATCCATACACTACATATTCAATAAGAGAAAAAAAAAATTATATATGTGTGGTAAGAAAATAATAAATAAATTTTTTCTTTAATATGGTCGTTAATTTTGTTTCATGTTGTCTATTTTTCATTCATCTCAATCGCTATAATTGAATTATGACGATCCAAAACATTAGTTTATGTTAATTTGAGTGTGTAATGTGTCATTTTTTATATTTATTTGGTGCGTATTTTGTCTTCCTACATATATGCCAATTGAAAATGAGAACAGATATTTAAAAAAAAAAAATTGGGATGGAATATTATTGTATAATTTTTATTTTTAATTTGTTACTAAAAATATGCTCTATTTGAAAAAAAAAAAAGAAGAAGAAGAGAGAGATGTATATCGCCAGGTTATGCGCAAAATCATCTTTCCATATCTCCATATTGTTCTCATATTTGTTAAATCATGTGGAGAACAAGATTTTGACTTTTACTTGGTTTTGAAGATTCAAACCAACAGCTATATATATATATATATATATATATATGCTTCCTTTTATTTATGTTTCTTATCTTAGAAAACAAAAGAACAGATCACCCTATAACTCCAACCTAATTGCGTGGTTGTTGGCTGAGTTCTCTCTTTTTTCCTTTTTATGAAGTTATGTTTTTTTTTTTTTTTTAATATCAATATTTCATCTTTGATTTTGTCAAAATATAAACGTAGTTCTTTTAACCTTTCGTCGCGGGAGACGAATGAAATAATATTTTTTAGGAATTTTCTATCGCTATTTTTGTAATAATTGTAACGAGATTTTTGTTGAGAAAAAAAAGTATAGGAATTTACATGCCAACATTTATAATGGGTCTTAATTATAGCTAGACTCCGGCTATATTAAGGATATAGAGATGATATTAGTTATAAGGTAATTACATTTTCTTGGTCATCAATACATGGCATGTCTACGTTTTCATCTCATCTTAGCCGTGTTAATTGGGTTAATTGGTGGATCTGTCTAACAGAATCTCTAGAAATTATGCTTGCCCTTTTCTAGAGCGGGTTTCTATAGGGCAATTCAAGATGGTTTATAGTCTTCTAAACTATTTAATCAAGAGAAGTATTACAGTTACAAATAAATTTATGATAGATGTAAACATATTAACTAACATGAGTCTATATGATATATTAGATCTATCTTTGTAATAAAAATAACTTTACAATCTGACATACTGTATTAATCGATATTAATTTGTGTGTTTACTTTTACAAGATTTGTTATAGCTAAAACATTTATCTTTAGTCAATCACCTTTGTAGATGCCATTTTTTTTTTTTTGTATTTGCTCGATCAAGAAAACCCAAGTAGTAGGAACCATCCTTTTTGTTGCTATTATTTATATTATATGATTTGCTCTTATTAGATGAATATCATCCAAAAATTCAAAGGTTTTTCAAGAGTACTAAAACCAAGGTTTTGAATGCCAGTGTCGTACTGGCCGGTATTTACCGTATCGGAACAGCAATCGGCACAGGAAGATAGATGTTTCGTATCGGATCAAATATCGGTCATTTCAGTGCATTTTGGTTAATATTGGCCGATTTTTAGTGTAATGGCCGAAATTTTGTAATTTTTTTTATTTTCAATATATTTTCATAATTTTCACTTCAATTCTTACATTTGAAGACTATTTTCTTAACTTTTTTAATCCAATTTTCTCGATGACTGAAAATTAAATCCCTACTCTTCTTTTTGTGATGAAGATGAGTGATTTTTTTTTTTAATAGTTGAATTGAGAACTTAAAAGTATCATTAAATTTAAGACTTGCATTGATGTTATTTTAAAATATAATTTATACACATAATTAATTTATCTATATATAAACTATCACAAAATAATACTAATATTAAAATATTTCATTCAAATACCTTAATTCGAAACGAGATTCAAAATTTTGACTAAAAACTGCCTAGTAATGAAGTGGCTATTAATTTAATTAAAAAGGAAAAAAAATGGCAATTTCAAGACTTCTACCAAAGAGCTGTTTTTCTAGACCATATGTGAATGCTAGAAGACGTACGACACCTAGCAACGCAAAGTTGTAGAATTACTACGTACCAAGAAAATGTTTTCCGGATTCATAAAAGCAAGCACTTTGTGGTCCAACGTCCATTATTATGACAATGTGCTCATACATCAAAAGGAAAACCAATTGGTTGGAGATTTACAATTACAAAAAAGTTTCCATTTTGCAAATAATGGTATTAATTATAACAAAGTATACAACTTTCAGTACGAAAATATTTAAAAATAAGTTGAAGAATGATGAGAATGCCACCTAAATTTTGAAGCGAGAAGACGGGAGGCATCGGAGCTCCGTCATCATCGTTAAAGGATGTCGAAGAGGATTTTTTACAATAAAATTTTGTGTGGAGGGTTGAATTTTTCATTTATTTAAAAATAGCATCTTGATATTACAAAATTTGTAAGCAAAAATGGAAGAGTCTCAAGTGAAAAAGTTAAAGAGTTGTGTATTGATGAATGGTGTGATCATCCCCAAAACCAAGAAGGATCTTCAAACTTTAGTTAATGGAGTAGCAAAACAAAAGAAAGAGGAGGCCATCTACCCAAAAAAAATAAAAATAAAAATCGAAAAAGCAGAAGTATTGTGAAAAAGAGTGCTTGAATTTGGCATCACGCATTTTGTCTTTGCTTAAGGTCCCACTTTAGGTCCTCTCTCTCTCTCTCTCTCTCTCTCTCTCAGAGTAATATAACCTGAACGGCAGACACGATTCTCTCTTTCCCAACACACGACTAAAAACCCTTTGTTTTCTTCTCCCTCTAAATTAAGACAGCATTTCCCATCCATTTTAATCTCTCTCTCTCTGTGTTTGATTGTTTCGTGGGTTTTTTGTTTTATTTAGAACATAATTTTTATGCTCAATTTAATTTGATATATAGTTAATAAAATAGAGAGAATCAAATTGTCTAATATTTTTTCTTAAATAATGCTATTATGTCGTCTCATTTTACTCTATCATTTTGACCGCTCATATATTTAATTTTTTTTATACTCGTTTTTTTTACTTACTTTCTAAGAAAGTAATTATTAGTGTATTGATATTTTTTTAAAATGTTTAAAAATATTAAAAAAATATGAATAAAAAAATTAAAAAAATAAATTTTGCCCAAGAGTCACGCCCAATTGTCCCTGTTGGGAGGCAACCTAGCTTGCACTCTTTTTTCCTTTTACCTGCATGCACGGTCTATATGCATTCTGCAGATGCATGCATGTATCAAACCCTTATTATTCCACATTATTCTATAGTTTTTTGTTTATAAGAGCAGGAAAAAAAAAAAAAAACCCAACATGCTGACCATTATATGGTGGAATTTGTACATGATGATCAATCAGTGTTTTAAAAATCCAGATTGAATTGGTTGGCCTCATGCTTATAAGTTCTACTAGCACGTGGAAATATATAATATAACTTTTTAAAAAAAAGTTTTGATATATATATAATTATTATGGAGTAAATTAATAATATGGGTTAAAAGTGAAACCCACATGTTGGTGTAAATAATGACATGCACACAAATATATTTATATTTTATTATTTAAGTCAAAGAAAATTGGCCAAGTCAACTGGCCGGGTCATGTTCTTTTTTTTTTTTTTTCCCGCAATATTCTAATGTTAGATTTAATTAGCACCAGATAAAAATACATGAGTGGGAATAGATTTTCAGATACAGTTATTCTATAATTTCTATGATTAATGGTTTGATCCTTATAAACCCTTCGATCAATCTTGAATTCTCCTTTAATTTTATCTCTTGAGAGTTAAGTAAACTCGTGCTTCGGGCTTCGACCACATCAAATTAGCCCCAAAAGCAGAACTCAGAAATTCGCTCCATCTTATAAAAAAAAAAAAAAACTTTATGCATAGAGTAAATACTTGTAATTTGTTTTGAAATTTGCTATTTATAAATCAGTAAGACCCTTTAAAATTATAAAAAGATTTAAATATGAAGAGAAATGGTATTTTCAGTCGTGAAGTGCACATGCGTCACGCAATCCTTTTAAAAAAGTAAGTAAATACAGGACCTACATTAAAAAAATTAATTTTTTAATAATGAACTCTACTCTTTTTCAAAACGATTGTACTCCGCTTATGCATTCCACAGCTGAATATAACATTACTCAAATATGAATATTTTTTATAGTAATTGATGTGTTATGGTTCATGTCATGTCAATAAAGGAGTTTAAACATATATATTTTTTTAATTTCTTCGATATTTTGAGAGATTGATTTAAATTCTTCTAGATTTTTTTTTCCTAGACAAATGCATATATGACCAATTTAGTCCATAATCATTTGTTTTTATTTTTTGTATAAAGTTTTCCACACCAACTTTACTTGAGAAATTTCTTTGAACCTAATCCAACCATTCTTCCCCCCCACCCATTTCCATGACCCACACACTCCTCCCAAAACTACTTTTTTTATTGCCCAAGTATTAATTCCCCTCCTTCACTTTCCTTTTTTTTTTCGTAGTCTCTCTTTCTTTAGGGTTAAGTTTCTTGGACTTTTGTTTTCATTGGCGTTGCACTATCCTCATTAATTCAGCTCCTCCACCACACGGTTTACCCACTACTACCAATGCTAGCTAGCTCTTTATTCCAAACCAAAACCACTCCTAACCATCCTAATCACAACCTCACATGATATTGTGTGTAGCAACCTTGAATATTATTAAAAAAAATATATCTTGTATACTGATGCGACATATATATATATATTTTCAGTGATTTCAGAAAATTATTATTGAATAAAAAATTATTTAAAATTACGATCGGTTGATGTGATTGAAGACGATATAATTTAAGACGAGAAATTAATAAATAGAATAGGAAGCCGGACCACACATTTATTTATGAAATGTGAGGGGAGAGATTAGAGAACGATGTCAAGTGTAAACACACAAAAACACCTAATATTTGACAAGGCACACATGATCGATCCTGTTGAATCTTGACAACCTTAGAGGCTGCCAACAGCCATGCACCCAATCCGCCGCAACAGTAGTTGAAGATCATGGGATTAACTTATCATGATCATTGGAAGGAAAAAAAAAAAAGAAACTTATCATGATCATGACTTGAAAAATCTCCATCTGCCTTTCTTTTTTCCAAACTTTCTGCAAATTGATTTGGTCCACTAGATTCGTTTCTGTCATTTAATGTCGGCATAAACTCTATAATCCCTACCAAATTGAAAGTAGTAGTTACGGCAAAAGAATTTTCAGTTCGAACCGAAAAAACCGACCGACCGGCCGATCGAAAATGTGTGTAGTCTGTTCGGTCCACTATTTGTGGGATCGAAGGGATTCGGTCCGGTCTCGAGATCTGTAATTTTTGAACCGAACTAGACCGAAACTAACCGAATTAGTATATATGTTTTTTTAAAATATTTATATATATAATATATTTTTTTATATAGTAATTGTATAAGTTAATTATATAATTTTTATCTAATCTATTATCATTAACCATATAAAATATTAAATAATATATGCTATCAATTAATAATGTATCATAAATTATATGATAATATATGTAGATACATAATACATTTATACATACTCTACTATTTACAATTAACTAAAGTAATTAGGTAATTTTTTTAAAAAAAAACCTAAGTGCAAGTAAGCATGAATAATCTATGTACAATAAAATTATTTGATATTTATTAACTATATATAAGATGTACAACATTATTAATACTTATACACAATAAAGATCAATGAAGTCTAAGTTAGTAATTAGTAATAATTATCAACATCATAAACATAATTATAATTAAATATTTTTTAATGAGTTAATTGTATAATCTACATTAATAATTCACTTAATTTTAATAATTTTAATATGTTTTTATTAATTTATTTACAACACAAAAAAGATGAAATAAAATAACAGGATCAGACCGACCAGACCGATAGCTATTGATCCAATCCGATCCTTATGAGAGTTCGATCCTGTCTAGAAGAAAAATCATGAACCGAAGGAGTTCGATCCGGTCCCAAAAATCCCCTCTAGACCAACGGGAGTGGACCGAATTGGCAAATTCACCCCTAGTGTAGTGGAATGCATATGTGGGGATGATCTAGGAAAAAAGTTGATACTTTTAAACATATTCGCGTTTACTGCTCAATAATTTAGAACTTTCTAATAGTTCTATTTTTTAGCTTTTCCTTTCAAAAGATAAAGCTACGAAGCTCTTTAATATATAAGAAATGTTATTATGATCCCTAGTCATTCACTTTGTCACTTGATGTGGCATTATAGCGTCGTGTCACGTGGCTAACTTGTTAAAAAAAATTAAAAACACAAATATAAAAAAATAGATAAAATCTAGAGTTTTAGTCTCATTCTTTATATTACATTGTGGTGCAATGAGCTATATAAATTAGACCGCATAATATCATTACGATATATATATATATGTATATATAATAAGTTCATAATATTTACATAATTCATAATTTTATTTAATATTATTTATAAATTTATAGTACGTATTTTTGACAATTTAAAATAATGTGAGATACAATTAAAAAATATATATATCTCACCATTTTTATTAAAAAAATAACTATTTTTATTAAAAGTAAATCTCAGATTTGATTATCCCCTCTTTAAACTGTACAAATTAATTTCAAACTGAAAAACCATTTACTTTGTGTTCCACCCACTTCATTGATGTCATCGTGGATCTCTTGGACATGATTTAACGTGCACATGGTCGTGCTACTGCAAGTCAGAGAGACCCCTGAATTTGTAGCCAAATCAATTTCATGAATTTTTGCTATTTTATGAATTTTTGCACTTGTTTTTCATTAATCTTTAAAGAAAGATCCAAAAAAACGAATATTCTTGGGAGAAAAAAACAATCAATAAATAGCTATGAATGACTCAACCAAGTGAACGACACGACACCAAATCAATAAGAACTCATCACGGATCCACCTCGAAATTGTGCACCATATATATATATATATATATATATAATAATCGAGACTAAAATAATCTTCTTCTTTTTTTTTTTAATTTTTGAATTAAGAAGAGTAATGATATATGTGTTGAGGTAGAGTTTTATTTATTTATTTATTTATGAGAAGTGTCAGTGAGAGGGACAGGAGGAGGAAGAGGAGGAGGGTGGGTGTGGGTGGTGCTATAATTTAGGAGGGAAAGGGAAAGGGAAAGGGAGGTTGGTACTTTAGTCACAGATTCTGACCATCATAATGCATGTCAGTCACTCACAAGAAGCACAGATTCCACCAAAATAAGACTGAAAGCCTCGCCAGGATAAAGTTGAAGCACCATCAGAAGGTGCGAGAGCTTTCTTTCTTTCTTCTTGTTGCAAAATTATTTTAGCTCATTGCACCTTAAAAATAAAAAAAATATTATAATCATAATTATATAAAAATAAATTTATAAATTATTATATCTTGTAGAGAAATATCATATTATAGAATTATTTTTATTATAAAATATATCAATCGAATTATATAAAATCATGTCAATTTATAAATTCATTTGTAGACTTTTAATAAAATAAAAAATCTTTCATCTTTGTAGTTAAGAAAAAATCAATTTGTAAGTATTTTTTTTATTAATATATTAAACATATTATTAATGTAGTTATTGTCATTTTTGTTAATATAAAAAAAATTAAAATTTTAAAATTTTTTAATAACTGCAATGAATTTCAATAGAAGTTGAGTATGTACTCTGCAAGTTGTAAGTAACATGACTCTTCTAATTATTGTGGACACAACTTTAGAACCATTTCTCATTTATATATATATATATATATGATTTTAATGGTTATTTAATTTATTAATATATGGTTGGGTGATTACTTCATATTTAAGAATATTATGGTACCTTGCCGACAATTGATTGACTTGTGGAATTTGAAGACATTTTTT
The DNA here is from genome assembly GCF_001411555.2 of Juglans regia. NCBI lineage: Eukaryota > Viridiplantae > Streptophyta > Magnoliopsida > Fagales > Juglandaceae > Juglans > Juglans regia. Next base: position 16,616,775 of record NC_049909.1, read on the forward strand.
TATTATTATTTTCATTTGAATTCAACAATTTCTTTTTTAAAAAAAATAAGTATTTTACATCCGTACACATTCAATAATATTCAATGTAAAACATGGAAAAACACTTGCAATTTTTGTCAGAATTTGAGGAAATTGTCCAAAAGGGAAACTTATGAATACACCTAGATATTAAGAGAAGAAACTAAACATAATTAAGAATATTAAAAAATAATATTGTCATAGTCATAAAAAGATTATATAAAAATAATCTCACGAATTGACGTGATTTTATGTGATCTGTTTAATCTATTTTATAATTTGACGAATCACATGAAATTATTTTAATTTATAAAATTACTTTTATATAATTTATTTACGATTAAAATATTTCTCTTAAAAAAATGAACTTAATTTTCCAGACAACTCAAAGTTTTATAAATTTCTGGGGGTCCAAAAATTAAATTATTGGAAATTTGATGTGAAGACAAAGTGGGCCACAAAAGAAAGTTAAGACCCACCTGAGTCGTACAGATTTCATCCATTTGTAATTTAACCACAAACCTCCAAAAAAAAAAATCACATTCTGCTGGCAGCATCGTTGCATTGGCAGCATCATCAATATGGAGCAATTTTATTTTTATTTTTATTTTTATTTTTTGGGTTAAAAAACAAAAGCCATAAATACAGAAAATCAGTGGTCCCTTGGATCTCAGCAGGGTATCAAAATACTTAAAATGCTACTGTACCCATCACATCAAGGCATTACTCATTATTATTATTAATTTTAAATTTTAAATTTTTTATATATAAATATATATTAATTAGGGGGTGAGAAATGTCCAAATGCCTGTAAATAACCACGAATACAAGGCAGGCAGGCAAGTGTATGTTTTTTGTTGCTGCCTAATCTGACACCAACTCGCATAGTTTAAGAGCTGCATGTCTTTGGGACCAACTCTGAGGATTTCTGACTTTTATAACTCTCTTCAGAAACTGATCTTCCATTGTGGGTTGGTTGCACTATTATTTTGTGGTCCTCACGGCGAGGATTCTATATATGAACCTTTTTTTTTTTTCAAGCATAGATATAAGGCTATGCATATATAGCACAATTACTCTTGAATAATAATATACTATTTGATACGACAGAATTTTATAATTATAAAATAATTTAAATTTAAAAATGCTCTTAAAAATTAAATGTGACATGTAACACAATCTTAAGTATTATATATATATATATATATATATGATAATTCGGCATGTAGTCTTGGAAGATAAATAATCAACGCCAAATTTAGATGGGAAATTAATTAATAATTAATCATAATATTGGAAAAGGAAATAATTTGATCATCGGTGCATGAAAAAAAAAATTGTTTAGAAAATTTAAAGATCACTAAAAATATGTAGATCAGATTGTATATATGAAGGAAAATTGAAAAATGAAATATAAAAAAAAAAAAAATCGTTCTATATATTGAAGATCAAGTTTATTGAAGAGTATAAGTGCAATCCTCAAAATGGCCTTCCATCGAGTGTTTTCCGACCTAGAACAAAAACCAAAAGGGAAAAAGCTAGAAAAAACTACGTAAAATTGTTATAGATGATCATAATAATTAGGATCGAAGAGAGAAAAAAAGAATTGTTGAGAGAGAAGATGATCATTGATATATATATATATGTATGTATATGTAAACGACATGAGAACTTATCGATTAATCTTATAAGCTAGCTGTTTCCACTTGTTTCTTGATGATCACGAACAATCCATATGATCATGATCATGAGAAGAATATATTATATGAAAAATAATGCAGAACATTATTATTTGAGCAAGACGTACAGAAGTATAAATTTTGAAAGCGATTCAATCCGGGCTTAATATAAGTTGCATGGAATCACATGATCATGAGCTACGTACCTACTTACGCCACGACGACTACGTACGAACGATGCAAAGCCAATTACCAATTATCTATGATTCTATATATATATATATATATATATAAATATATATGCATCAACCTTTTCATTAATTCTAACCACTATTGCAAGCATATTGAGGATTGAGATCAGGCAGTACGTATATTATACGTCGCCCCATGACTTTGAATTAGCCTCATGCCTTTGATTCTCAACACTTCTTTAATTTATATGCTATCTCTCCCTTTCAAAGTTTCTCCATCATGGGGACCAGATTAAAGTTCTGGGCATTAATGGGTACGTACGTACGTAGGAATCAATCAAGCATTCATTCAACCCTAATTTTAATTGGCTTTGTGTGTGTGTATATATATATATATATATATATATACATTGACCTAATTGGATGCAAACAAGAGAATTAGCATCTGATCATCAATATCTTGATCATCTCTTTCAAAGGTGCCAATGGAATATATATATATAATTTAGCTAATTAATTCCCCCAGCTGGCTGCCTCTTTTTTATCTCTTTACCACTTCTTCTTCCTCGGGGGATGGCACAGATCTAGGTCTAGTCTTTTTCATACCTTTACTTTTTCTAACGTATAATGAGGGCAGCTAGGCTTGATTGATTTGGTTTCTCAATTGGTTTGAGAAATTATAGTGAGGATCAAGTTACTTGGATACAATTGAAAAATCCAAAAGAAGATCAGGAAAATCCCTTTAATTTCCTACCAGTACTCTTGCTTTTAATTAAAACCAAGTTTTATCAATTTTTATTACAACTTCTATGGATAAAACAACATGATCACTTCTTCCGAGACAAACTTGCTCATGAAGTACTTGCCGATAATTTGTATTTTTATATGAGATCAAGTTAATGCTACAGTCATAAAAAAAAATTCATAAAATAAACTCATACTCTAACGTAAATTAATGTGATGCATTAAATTTACTTCATAATAAAAAATTTTTACTATTGATGTATCACGTCAAACTACATTAATTTGTGAATTTATTTTTATAAAATTTCTTTATAACTAAAATATTTCTCTTTTAATATTGGACTCCAAGCCCTCGCCTTCTTTTCTTTTTTCTTTTTTCTTTTTCATCATCATGCATGACTCATTGGCTATTAAAATATTTTTAAAAAAATTTAAGGTAAATGTTGTTTGAAAATGCGTGAAAGGGAAAAATAGAAAAAAGAAACAGACCACTAGCAATGGATTATACATCTACATATTTGCATAATATGACTTTCAATTAGACTGCATTGAATTATGTATATCCAAAAATTTACTATAAATAGTATTTCTACAAATTTGAAGATATACTATTCATTTTCTAAATTTTATTTTCCTACTTTTTTCTCTCTCCTCGCCCCTTTCTCTCTCGACACCAACAGAAACAAATCCTCTCTATCTTTCTCCTTGCTCTCTCTCACGACACCAATGGAAAAAATTCTGAAAAAAAAATAATTTTAAGAAAAAAATAATAATATCCTTAATAATGATTTTCTTGTAGATTCTTTCAAGTTCGTCAAGTAAATTTTTTAAGTTCTCTATATTTATAAGCAAATTTTTTAACGGTACATAAACAATAAGAGAAAAAATTAATTTTTTAATAATAGATCTCATTCTTTTTTAAAATATAATTACACGATATTTACGCATTTTACAATTATATATAAAATTACTCAAACAGTAAACTCTATATCCCCTGCTATAAGCATTAACTTCAAATTTTACAAAGACAAACATGGCCGTTGCCGAAATGTGCAGTACCATGCATGGAAAAGTGGGGCATGGAGCAAATTATTGCCTCTTCAGGAGGGAAGAAGGAATTAATGTTGTTGTACACGTGATTATGAACGATCTCAATAATAATATATAATAAGTAATGTTATATATCACACTCTTATCTTATTTTGATCATACTAAATAGTATATAATATATTTATTATCATTAGATGATAAAAAACTATACAATAAATGATCATTTAATGATGATCATAAATATATCATATCTTACTTAATTGAATGAAAATGAAATGATAGTATATGGTATATAGAATTTTCTAAAAATAAATCTCTTCCGCTTTTTTCTAATCTTTATAAGAATTTTAGTGCATAAATTAAGATATATAGAAATAGATACAATAATACGTACATGAGCTTTTCGATATGTATCATTCTCCGGATATAGAGCTTACAAATTTCAGACCCATCCTCTCATCTCACAATTAATTAGGTGATAAGACTACTTGAGCAAAATTTGTCTTTCGCAAAAGACATGAAATGAATTAATATTAAAATTAAAAATTAAATAAAATATTGTTAAAATATATTTTTTTAATATTATTTTATTTTAAAATTTTAAAAAATTAAATTATTTATTTTATTTTATATAAAAATTTAAAAAAATTATAATGATTAAATGAAATGAATTGAGAGGAATTATGAAAACAAACTATATCTTATTGATTAGTATATATATATATATAATTACAAGAAAAAGATTTATTTGTTGTCCGTTATTTATTATAAAAATGATTATTTTTTTATTAAAATAATCAATTTTTATCTTAAATAATCTTTTTCATTATAAATAAATAACTATTCGATTTTCTAATATTAATTAATTCCCTTTCTCTAGGAAAACGACACATTAATAAAACTTAACCCGTCAGATACACATACCGCGTGCACATGCAATATCAAAGAACCAAGAAGGATGGGCTCTCTCTATTTCTAATGATTCTCACAGCTTTTCTAGTTTATTGTTTCTCAGATTTTCTAAGGAAGAATCCAAAAAAGCTTGGAACCAAGCAGTAGCTAGCTAGCCACTCAATTCTGGTACCTACATGAACATCGATATCTTGGCATTAATCTTCTTCTTCTTCTTCTTCATTTTAATCGCATCATTTACGAAGTTGCATGCACGTGGAAACTCCAAAAAGAAAATGTTTGCATGTTGATCAACCAAAAAAATATTATATTTATATATATATATATATATCAGCATGTCGATCTGTAGGTATTTTGATATTGGTACTGTTCGATGGAATTATAAGCCGCAAACTCATTCATTTTTCTCTTGTTTATTTTTGGTGATTGTTGTTTAGGGTTCTCGATGGGAGAAGGCTTTTTTCCATGAGAACTTCTGGCTTGATCATCAGAAGAGCTTTTTTCAAATTATGGAAGTCATTTTCGTACGTACAAGCTGGTAAGAGTACTGATATGTTTGGCTCTCGTCATTTTCTGAAAAGAAAAAGAAACACCCATTTATTTTGTCAGGGAAATGATGAGATTTTTTAATTAAATATGCATACCCCCCTCGAATCATTATAACAAATAGAAGCCATGCCATGCCATGCCATGCCAAGTAGGGCATTGATATGTAAACAAGTTCAAAACAGAGGAGCGTCATGAGGGAAAGTTGTTCATTTGATATATTAATATGTCATTTTCAAGCTGGATGATCATCCAAATTTGACTAATCTAATAAGCCTCTAAGAAATGGGTAAGTAGAAAGTCTGACCTTTGGGTGGTTTAGGTTAGCTTAAGTTTGGGTAGTGAAGTGATCTTAAATGATATGTAAATAATTAATAATAATAAAATATTAAATAATAATAAAAATTATATAAAAATAATAATTAAATATTAAATAATAGAGATCCCTCCACTTTCTAAACACAGTCTATTTAATATTGGGAGGGAGTAAATGGAATCCATGACAACACTAGTACTCAATGTATCACCCACCCACCCACCCGAAACTAATCCATCGAAAGGAAAAAATAAACAACACATTTTCCAATGAAAAATATATATATATTTGAAATTAACTAGACAGCATAACACGAAATTCTTCCATGTATTCACCTGTACCCCTAATTTATTTTCACGTGATGAAATCAGATCTACTATCTTTTAAACTTAAAATGTTAGAAAGTAATGAAACTAATCGTTTAAATTCTTCAACACCAATTAGAAACATAGAATAATAAATAAATACTGATTTAAACAAGTACTCGAAGCATTAACTTTTATTTTATTCGATATATATTGAGAGAAACTTGAAATATAAGACAGATTCATTGATATATAGTTTAATGAATAATAAGATGATCAGGTAAGTGGGCATATTTATAACTTTTAGATATCGAGAGATCAGAGATGTTATGCTTTGCTTTTGATCTTTTGCTTTTGTTCCATGGCCTGTATATTAGATCATCTTGAAGATTGGAAGATAGCCACAGGTACTAGAGATGATGGTGAGAAGGCATGGGTGTTATATATATATATATATATATATATATATATATATATATATATATTATACTGCTGCTGATGACTTTCCCACAACCTCAACCAACATTATTAAGAAAAGAAGCTGACAAAGGAAAAGTCTCCTTCCTATGTAGAGTACAACCTCAACAGTCCATGCACACCACCCCCCAACCCCACCTCTCTTTAAAAGTTTATGGTATTGGTGTCTGTATTTTTCTTTCCTTTGCCTCCACGTTGTCTACCCTTTTCCCTCTTGACCTTCTATCTGATGCTATCATTAACTCATGCCACCTCTCTCACTTATTTGGCACATCTTCCCATTTCAAATCTCCTTTCCCTTGCCTCCCTGATCTGATCTCTCTAGCTAGCTAGCTAAGGATTGCCCACCTACCTCAGTTAAAAAATAAATAAATAAGGAAAAGGGTAATAAATTAAAGATGGAGATGATGACTTTTCTTCATTGAAATCTCTTTTCCAATCTCGATGATTTTGTAAGATGACCTTGTGCATGTTTCAAACTTTGTGTTATAGGTAGGTTTTCAAAACCATTTCTACACAAATAAATCTCATTTACATGTCATGCACCATACCCATTTGTCAATCTAATAGATTACAAACAAGTCATCTTTTTATCATCAGGATCCTCTTCTTGACTATGCATGCCAAATAATATGGGTCCAGACCTGTAATCCATTACTTTTTTTTATACTTTTTTCCTTTAAGTGTCCTATTGGTTATAATGGAGCTATTGTAGAGCGGGGGCTTCTGTCCCTTCTATTTCTTGCATAATGACTAAACACAACTCTCTCTCTCCCTCATCAAATGTGGGTGGATTTCTCCCTTTCGAATCCAAAGAAAATTAGAAAAACAGTAAGAATTAGATCAGTTCAAGAGTAATTACACATGAGTTATTCTAGTCTTAATTTATTCTGTAGAGCACACTATTCAGATCAAGGAGACGTATGGATTCGAAGATGACTTGAGATGAGTTGAGATGAGTTGAGATGGATTGTGAATAGTAATGAAATGAATTGTAAATAGTAGTGAGATTTGTGAGTTAAAGTTGCTGAATAGTAATGAATAGTAGTGAGATGAGTTGAGTTGAGCTGAGATGAGCTAAGATGAACTGAGATGACTTGCGAATCCAAACTGTGCCTTAAATAGTAAGAATTTTCTTTAAATTAAATTACATCATATAAATATTTTATTAATTATTATAAATTAGATAATAATTAAAGGGGTTGTATATTTTTACCAAGAACCAACTATGGAGGGACCAAATGTTTTTGGGATAACCAGCTAAGAATCAAATGGAAAGCAAGGTAGGTAGGTACGTAGCTTTAGCACTCGGTACCATGTATTTTCTCCGGCCTTCTTTTTTTATTCCACCGTCGAGATGTACACATTGCAGTACACAAAAAACCGAAATTGACATATGACAAAACAGCTTTTGGGTTCACATGCACACTATAATTGGGCTAAATTAATAGGACCAAAGGAAAGTAAAGGAACGCTTCTTCTCTTGTACCCAATCCATTCACTGTTTCACAGACAGACCCCTATTAATCCTCCTCTGTTTTTTTTTTTTTATTGTTGGCAATTAGTAAGCCATTTACTAGAATAAAAACAATGGGGTATACTTCTTTGTACTCTTTACCCCTAAGGGACCCAATTATTTTTTTCCCCTATTTCTCTTTGCTTTGGCTGTCAGCAATTATGGAATTGGTAGGAATTTGAAATCAGGCACATCATGTGATCTACATATGTCTTTGGGAGACATGAAATTCAAAGCACTTGTACCAATTTCTAGTGCATTTTATTTCGATCCAAAATTATTACCCACTTTTTTTTGGTATTGGCAACTTTTATTGTTACCTAATTTCTCTTAATTAAGATTGATTGTGTAATTGTGTTTTTTGTAAGTTTTTTTTTTTTCCCTTATTGCCACCTCTGATCATTTTAACAACCCATTTACATAAGTTAAGCATGCGTGTTAATAATACATCATTTATACTGAGACTCGAAAGCTTCCACATCAGTAATATGTTGAGTATATAAAAAAATAGTACTTATAAATAGAGTTTCTCTTCGAACAATATAAATAATAATAATAATTAATGACATCATGATTTCATAATCGATATTTTTTTTTCTTTTAAAAATGATCGATGTTCACAAATTTTCTTATGTTCTTCAAGGAAAATTTAGATGATTCTAAATTGAATGGACATTCCTTTCAAATCTGTTGATCATCTTATCCCTTAGTCTCATTGGTAAGTACCTCTCAGTCATGTGGAGTATATATATATATATATATTCATATGCTAGCATATATAACACGTTAAACACAAATTAAACAGAACATGAGACACATGATGATAAGATATATATGCATGTAGACAAGACCAAAACCAAAGTTTGTTTGTTCTATTATGCAGATGTAAGCTGAGACGACAGAAACATTGTTATATTATTGTCGTTGCATGCCCATTATTATTTTTCAAGCATTAATGTGAAAATGAAAACCCTAGTTATAAGTCTTCCATGCGGTATTATCATTATTCAGTCATGTGTAGAACTTCTGGTGGTGGTATTGCTCCTGCTACGTCTATTTATGACAACTATTTTGGCTCATATAATATATATATATATATATATATATATATATATATATATACAGAAGTAAACAAAAAAGAAAAAGAAGGAAATTTTAACACCTTCTTTCTAGCTTTTGTTCTCAAAGATTCTTTGGTGCCCCATCAAAGAAAGAAAATTTCAATTTTTCAAGAGGAACTTTTTTCCCAGAGACAAATGCATGCTAGATATGCCATTCATTCAAAATGATGATCATGATGATCAATTAATTTGCAGGCCAAATAATTAAAAGATATTTACAAACATTACCTAACAACTAACCTAAACATGTTGGAATTAAGAAATGGGCTAAATAATTATTACCTCTCACACACAAAAAAGTGCTTAAAAACGTGCAAGTTGAATACATCATATTATATATATATATATATATATATATATATATATATATATATATACACGCGCACAATGCATGCCAACACTACAAGAAAAACGGTCTATTGTGGCGATTTTTTGTCTGATGCAAATAATATCGCCCAATAAGCAATTATTCACGGCGATTTTTGGGTCGATGCTACTTCGAATGGGCACATTTTAGATTTACCTTTTGCAGCGATTTTAAACACATTTAGGGTGTATTTTTAGAATAATTGCTGCAAAAAAAAATTATTCGTGATGATATTTTAGTTTCGCTAGCTAACACTTTAAATGAGTCAACAATTGCGACGAAACTCTGACGCAGCATAAATCACTGCAAATGATCATATGCAACTATTTATGAGATTATTTGTGACGAATTTAAGCACTACAAAAAGTCATTTTTCTTGTAGTGCAATGAGCCATATATATATAATAGGGTACAAGAGTACACCAAGTCTTTAATAATCTCATTAATTAATTTTTGGCGTTTTGAAAATGCCGACAACCTACACTTATTGCACTCTTGTCCAAAGAAAATGGATGATCCCATCCCTTTAACCCTATATATTTTCAATCTCATCCAATCTTACTGCCTTGTCCAAACACACACCAATAATCTTGCTTTGAAATCGTCAAGTCTTGTACGTACTACAATAATAGTAGATCTAACAATCTCTCAAGCATGATCGAGTTCATTGAGTTGCATCAAAATATATATATACATATATATATATATATATAAAACTTTAGATATAAGAGATTACACAAAAAAAAATCTATAAATTGATGTGGTTTGATGTTAAATTATTTTTATTATAAAGTAGATCTAACGAATCCCATGAAACCACATGATCAGTTTGTAAATTTACTTTATATAATTGACTTTATGTATGTAACAGTTCTCTAAAAAAAACCATATTAAGGATGAATTTGGCAAGAATTGGTTGTCTTTATATATTTCATGCAAGAATTGAGCAAAACGTCACAATGTTTTTTCCCCAAAAAAAATGGATCCTTTTTTTTTTTAATCCATGGTTATGATCTATATGTATTAGGTGGGGTGCATCACAATTTTTTTTTTTTTTTAAATAGAAAGGTATTGCTAAATATTATGATCATTATCTATTATATTTTGTCTTACACAACCATGAACGGGTCCTACTTGCTGATCATGGAAAAAAAAAAAAAAGGAGCCTTTATAGAGGGGAAAAGTTAGCATGTATGAGGATAAGCAAGCGACAAAACTTCGAACAATCAACCATATTATTATTGTTGTTTTTGTTGTTATAGTCTCAATTTAATTATATCATAAATATTTTAATCACAAAGAAATTTCATAAAAGTAAATTTATAAACTGACTTGACTTGATATGATATATTAGATTGTAAATCTGCTAATTTTACTATAGAGTAGATCTAACGTATCATATAAAATCATATAAATAATCTGATGGGATATTTGAACCAAGCACCCACATAATTTAAGTTAGGATTTACGTAACATTTCAAGAAAATTAAGTTTGGGATATTTGGCATTTCTTCTTTGGATTTTTTGTCTCTTGGAATACTTTATACTATGTAACATAATTATGGGAGATGATGGATCAGTTTTCCACCTTCTTGCCTTTGACCCGATCGATACAAAAATCCCAAACTGTGCCGTGTTCCTAAATCAAGCATTAATTAATCAGATAATTAACATTTCTTGACCATAAGGATAAGCCACCACACCAATAATCTTGTTGTTTGGGGCATTATCTTTTAGGTTTTAGTGGTTTGAGGATGGACACAATCGCAGCTGTTGAGGGATTTAGATCAAAGTTTCTGTACGTAGGACCATGAAAGATCTCAATCTTGAGTTTTTAATATCTCTTCGGGTTTTATCTATGTTATTTTTTGTCCTAAATTTTATCATTTTCAGTCACAGATAGTGATGCGACAAGTTTGAAGTATCTTACTTTATTCAGACGGTCTCAAATTAGATGCCACTTGAACAGTTAATACACTATCTCCTTTTTTTATTATTATTTTAGGCCAAATTAATAGCAAATACCCTAAAGCTACGTTTGGATGTTGAGCTGACTTCAGTTCTTAGATATTAAGTAGTGGAGAGAGTTATGTGAGGCACATCTAAACTAAGTTTAAAGTGTGTTTGGATATTAAGATGAGTTTAGTACTTTTTATGAGAAGTTGATAAAGGTTGTGGGTCCCACGTATAAGGAGGTTTTGAGTTGAGATGAGTTTAATAATTTGAGAGTTGGGTGTTTGAATGTTAAACTCAGTTTAAAATTAGACTGAACTTAGCTGAGTCTTGTAACCAAACGCAGCCTAAGTTAATCCTATGAACCACCTTGTTTCTTCAATCCAGGTTAGATTAGAGCTAGCCATTTGAAGTGTTGATTCATTTTTCCATGTTTTAAATTCCCTACTTGATCTACTACCTCTTACCCCTACATGCAATAGAGCAACACAATACCTTGAATTAGGCAAAAAAAAAAAACATCAAAGCTAATTGCATGCATGTACAAACTTTTGGTGAGACATGTTAGGGGTTCTAGAATAGTGTGCAAAACCACATGGCCCTGTGGGACTTGGCAGACAAACATGATCTTATTGAAATCCTTCTTCTTCTTCTTTTTTTTACCAGAACAGTTTAAGGCATAAACTAGTGGCATTGGACTGGCTGAAATTGCAGGCTCTGATAGTAACAGTTCACAATTATAGAGAGGCCATGATTCTTGGCTGCACATACACATGGGGGAAGACTTTCTTTTAGAAAAAGAGGAATATCATGTAAACCAAACATCATCACATAAAACTGATTCTCCCTTGTCAATTTTGAGGTTTCTTGATAGCCATTACAGGGGGCATATTGTGTATATCTTTCTTTTTAACTGAAGGGACTTGGCAGCACCGTTACCATGTGATATTCTTACCTTTTCTTTCACTACATTTAAGTAATGATGCGTGTTTATCATTTTTCTATTTTAAAAGAGTAATGATACCTACACAATATATTTCACAACATATATTGTAAAAAAAATGGTATTTTTACAGGGTTTTAGCGGCGGTCAAAGGCCACGAAAACAAAAAACCACACAATTTTGTGGTGTTTTTATATATATAAAATAACCATTGAGCCATCACTTGTGGTGTTTATATATATATATATATATATATATAAATATGGAACTTTGAAATACCCTTGTGCGCATTATATTCACCTGGCAATATGATCACAAACATTGGGGTCTTTTGGGTAATATTCATGTCTTTGTGTCTTTTTGGTGGGATATAATAATTTAGTCCAAATGAATTAAGATTAATAATTAGAAATAATCATGATTAAGATTAATAACAGGTTGGGAGCACTCGCCATGATGATGGGATTGATTAATTTGAAAAAAGCCCTAGAAAAGTTGATGTTGAGATAAGTATGATAGCCTTGTTTCGAAGGAAAATGGCCTAGAAAGATTGATATCATCCACCAAGAAATTAAAGTAGTTTTTTTTTTTTTTTTAATTTTTTTCCCTCTGAATATCATCAACAAAGTAGTTAGTTGTGCGTTGAGAGGGAATGTAGGAGAATAAAGCAAGAAAAGCAAACCCCATTAAAAGAAACCCACAAAGATTAATGGTTCAGAAAAAAAGCTTGGCAAAGAGACACTCTCATAAGGATGGAATTTCTTTATCATGATGAGCTGCTTTTAGTTAGAACCCATTGAGAATTTTTTCTTATTTTTGTGTTGTAGACTTCCTTTTTTTAACAATCCATGCGCATTAATCCCACTGCCGTTTGGGTTTATATGATCTATTTTATTAGGTTTCGGCCTCCCAATGAATGGTGTGCATCTTGGGCCTTTCAAACACAAATAATGCCATTAGAAATTCTTTGGTCCCTTTTGACCTCAAAAGAAGAACTACTTGTTTTTGGTTTTTTTTTTTCTTAATTCCAATTGAAAGAACCAAATATATAGATAGAAAAGAAGTATTAACTTGACAATTGCTGAGCACCATTTCCATTGGCTTATAAACAAACCGTCCGTCAATCATGACCGAGTTAAAGAGCAATGTATAATGGAGGAAAGCTTTCAGATAGATCAGAGATATGACATCACTTGAAAACCACATATTCCAAATTATTTTGGTGTTTCTTGCAAGATTGAGAATTTGAAGTCTCTTTCTGCTACTGACCCACTTTTCTTATAGCCCAAAGAGGCTGCCACCGAATTTTTTTCATTTTCCTGAATATATATGTATATATATATATATATATATATATTTCCTTTTTGTTTTGAAGATTAGACGGCTATGGTACCCCTTTTATTTAACCTTGAAAGTCAAATTTAGAAAAGTCAAAACTAACAGAACCTTGTGGAAATCTCAGGAAAACAAACAAATATGTAAATATAAAAGCAATGGGAACCTGCTTCTCTAGACCATCATGTCGGTGGCATCTTCCTTTATAAAATTGCAGAAATTCACATCAAAGAGTATCCTATCATCCAGCCTGCACAAATCAGAATTGGTTGTTTGTTATGTTGGGACTTGGAATAATACAAGGTTTAGACTTTGGACTGGAGTAGATAGCTATGACTTGATTTCAACATCCAAATTTAAAACCTGTACACATTTCCAAATCCAAATCCAATAAATTCTCAAAAGATATTAAAATCTGAATATAATTAGATAGGCTGTGTAAAACTGAATTAGTATTATCAACATTGGGTTTGGTTATTTGGAACACTGAACATCATCATTAGGACATTTTAACTTCCGAATAACCAATCCCAGTGTTGGTAATACTAATTCAGTTTTTCTCCCAGTTAGTGCAAGCCAGTAGTGTATTCGAGAGGTGTAGGTTTGCAACTTAAAAGAAGGAACAAAATGAAAATCCATTTTGCACAACAGAAAACCCATAAAGACAGATCAATATCTAAGCATTTGATTCTATAGCCACATTGCATAAGAATCCGCAATCAACATGAAGATATTTGCATCCACTATGTTACATCAGTGTACAGTATTTCACAGTTACTTTAAGAGATTTGATCTTCTGAACAAGCTAACCTTAACTCTTTTCTCCAATTGAAAACCCCTTCCAACAAATCATAAATTTTCTATCTGCTCAAGGGATGAGAAATGCGAATCGATCCTGCTGAGAGTTTCTTGATCAATATCTGTCGTGCTAATCAATTTTTTCAAAGAATAATGAAACTTTTTTCTGGGTTCTGAATCAATTATAGGAGTCTGATCCTCCAGGGATGCATCTTTAATTCCTGTTTGATTAGATACTGTGTCCTGATTAAATAGCTGTAGTTTCATCTCCAAGCAAGATTTAAGATCCTCTTCATTTCGGGCTTTGTTCAACTTATCAATAAGATCACTTATAGTCGATGCCTTCTCAGTCTTCGAAATTTTGGCCTTTTTTGTTCCTTCATTTTGTTCATCTTGGTCATTTGGTTCATTAATGGCATCATCCAAATCGGGCTTCTGAAGCTCTTTTAATCCCTCATCAACAATTTGTTTAATCCTCCTCCTGAAGTTATCTTTTCTTATTGAGTTTGATCTTAGCTGCAACTTCAGTCTCGAGACCATTGTCTCAGTGTTGGCCTCCATAGAAGTAGGTTTAGGGTTTGAAACAGATGACTCGTCTTCAATGGACCCTTCAAGAATAGATTTCACAGAAAAAACTTCTTCAAGTAGACTAATATTATGCATGTATCGGTCAAAAGCTTCATCCTCCACTTCAACGTTTCTGTCCCTGTATTCCTTTAACTTGGAAAATCTCCATTCATTAATTGCTGCAGCATCCTGAGAAAACATCCTATATCAGGACAAGTAATTCTTACTGCCACAATATCTCAAATATGAATGAAAATAAATTGATTCATTCCTTTTACCTTTTTAGTCAGTGGCTTTCTCGAACGGAGTGGGATTTGCACATTATTGAACTGGGCAAAATTGTTGGAAAGCTGCCGAAGTGATACAACTCTAAGCGAAGCCCTGAGATAAAGCCCAAACAAAACAAAATGTTCAAGGCAAAATAACTTGAAACAGCAGTGGTACATATATTTGTAAGAACTATGCCAAAGAAGTTGCTGAAAAGCAATGCCAAAAAGGGTTACAGCGGAGCCTCATAAAAGAAAGCATACTTAGCGACTTCAATTGTGGAAATCAAATTTGACAAAACAACACTTAATTTCCATGCAAAATGTGTCGAAAGGGATATTCAAAGCTGGTGGCCATTGAAACTAAATATTTCAAGATATCCTCTGCAAACTCAGATAATTAGAGATGGCATCGCCGAGAAGATGGAATGTTGATTGGCTGGGTGGAAGAGACTCTCTCTCTAAAGGCTGCTGGATAACTTTGAACAGAAATACATATCCAATTTGCCTACTTATAGTAGCATGTGGGAACGTCACTTTAGGGATGCTGTGGGTCTTACGGGAGTTCTGGTGTGGAAAAATATTGGGAAGGGGTTGGGAACTCTCTAATTTTATCCTATTTTAGGTTCAAAGATTAGATTTTGGTATGATGTGTGGTAGGGCTATAGGCGCCTAAATGCAACTTTACCCAAAATGTTTAGGATTTCTCGTTGTAAGAAGATCTCAGTAGCAAATTACTGGCAACTTTCTCATGGTACTAGACAATGGAATATCACCATTAAAAACTCGGTGCAGTAATGGAGTTGATTTCTTCATTCTTTCAGCTCTTCTGCTACTTCAGGATTAGAGGTCGGGTGTGGAGAGGATCCTGCGGACCCCTTCCAAGAAAAGGAATTTTGATGTTAAAACCTTTTATCATTTCCTATGCCCCCTCGAATCCTCCATTTCCTTGAAAAGATATTTGGAAAAACAAGGCTCCATCGGAGGTGACTTTCTATGTGTGGACAGCAGCATTAGGCAAGATATAAACTATCGATAAGCTGATAAAAAAGCGCATCACAGTGATGAATTGGTGCTGTTCATGCAAGAAGAGCGACAAAACCAGTGCACTACAAGGTGGCTAGAAATTTATTGGCCTTAGCTTTACATTTTTTGTGTGTAGCATAGGTAATGCCACAACCAGGTAGGGCTGTTGGCTTGTTGGAGATGTCAGAATATTGGTCAGTGCAGCACAGAAATTTGGCGGGTGGTTCTTGTGTGCTTAATGTTTCTTTGCAAGGAATGCAACGCTTGGAACTTTGAAGATTGTGAGATTACAGTAGTAGGCCAGGAGCCATTATGCTAAAAACACAATATCTGTCAGCTGCCTATAGTTCTAGCTTTTCCAATTATCTAGAATTTATGCATTACTTTTACTTCTCCTCCCTAATTGGGCACTTTCTCCTGTTTGTATTCTTTTTTTTTATCGGTTGTATTCCTGTTTGTATTCTACGCCTTGATAAAATTGCTGGACTAATTTGAAAAAAATATGAACTTCGCATATGTAACTTAACTATGTAAAACAAAGAAGTGAGACAGCAGACTTTTTTTGGTATAAAGTTTATGTATTGCTACACAGCTGTGAAGATAATAAGAATTGGAGGCAGGACTGAAAAGGCTGAGCAAAAAGAAAAGAAAAGATAAATAAAACCGTTATGATACATAAGGCTCAATATAATCCCGTGGTAGAAAAGGACGAAGAATACATACAATACATATTTGTGTTTGAGAGAGACTTCTTGAGCCAATCACATCCCCAAAGAAGACATGAATCATTAAAGATGGGGTTTCTTTAAATGAGTAGTTGAGTGAACTATTCAATTGAATGATGTTGAGCATGTTTCCCAACAGCCAATGGCCAGAGAAACAGGCATGAAAGAGTGCAATGCAATTCTTTACAAAAATTATATTCTAGGTTGTTGTTGTTGTTGTTGTCCTAAACACTAGAAACATGAGTAGAAATAATTTGAGATGGAATTAATTGCATGGGGTTTTTTTATTGGCACCAGGTGTCTGGAAACAGTGTCCCGACTAATCCCAGAGGTGCAAAGACCCTCGGCAAGGACTAGGAGTGTCCTGCAAGTGAACCTTGGGTAATTCAAGGGAAAAATCCCTTAGTCTAATGGCCACTGGTAATTGTTTGCACCCAAGAGGATTCAAACCTTAGACCTAGAGGGAGCATACCATCAAGACCAACTAACCAAGGCCTTTACCACTTGAGCCAACCCCTAGGGGTTATTAATTGCATGGGTTCTTGATGCTCATTACTTACCCAGAGGGAGATGCCTCAGATGCTTGTTGGTCGAACATGGGAGTGCTTGAGCTCGATGTCTTGTCTGGAACAGTTGCACTTGCTTTCAAAACTGCATTCATAATAAATAAGATAGGAAAAGAGGGAATAGGGTCATTCTCACCAAAAAAAAATCTGAAACAAAGACATAAAATCTCCTTCTCAGCCTCACTACAGGAGTAGAGCTTAGATTTACAAGATTCACTCCTTCATAGTACATACACTTCATGTGACTAACAAAATTAACATTTAAACCTCTATATATTGATTGATATTGCTCCTCTAGGCAGCAGTAGAGCCCAGGCCTGGGTTCCAAACCAGCATCCATAGCAAGCAATGCCATTGTCCCAATGGCATTGTGCAACGCTTAGGGTTACATAGTCTCACACAAGTCAATAGAGAAAGGAAACTTTGCATGTATGTATGTATGAATGTACAGTCTTTATATACTACATTAAAGTCATGAAAAATCCAACAACTCAACAAGTTAAGATTACAAAATCTCAAACTCTAAGCAAACAAAAATAAAGGAATCGCCAGCCCAATTATATATGCATTACAGTGTCTTAAGCCTAAGCTTAAACAAGTCCACATTCAAAGCATTTTTTTTATTGATCCTTCGGAGGAAAACTTGTGCATGTCCCTGACTAGCCAAAAAGAAGAAACATAGGAACAAACTTCTAACAGTCTTTATGTTAGAGTTGCAGACTGAAGAGATGAATTAATAGCGAAGGAGCATTCATAGGTTCAGAATAGGCACTTATTGAACAATGGTGAATATAACATCAATGGTGAGCAAGTTGGGTATATTTTACTATTATATGACAGTTAAACTTCACATTATTGAACAATGCTGTCGTCAAACAATGACCACGAGACAAAAGGACCAGTGTTCAACACTACATATATACTTCAAATTAGCATACCGTGAATGGGACAAGGATTTTGATCTCTTGAACAGCAACTCTTGCATGACTTGAATGGACACCTACATTGTCAGTTTTGTTTACGAAAGATATAATCTCAATGTGTAAAAATAAAGGAGAAATCAAAACACATTTCTGAAAAACTTCTGAAAAAAAAAAAACCCATAAAATTACTTTTCAACCTTAACCATCCGTAAAAATACATTTCATTTAAAAGGGGTTAAAGGGGTTCTATTAGATGGGCAATAGACATGCTCGAATGGGTAATCATACTGCTTAACATGCCTTTTTTCTTTATTCTTGAAAGACCTAGGAGCCACCGTTTGATGACTCGGGAATGTAAAATCTTCCATGTTCGACATAGAAAGTTAGATTTATGCAGCTCATATTCTAACTAGCCCATCCTCGTTATTTGTTTCTTAAGAGTTCAAGAGGTTTGAGGCAAAGGAACGCATTTTAATCAATTATCCCGCCTTCTTACAATGTCGTATAGTATAATGTTCAATTCATGTGCCTAAGAAAGACCTTCCTCTCGGTTCACATTTTCTATCGACCATTTTTGTAGTTTATCCGCTGCACAACACTAGTCAATATCCCAAAACCGCGACTTCTATTGCAATTTGACTTGATTTTCTTTCTTGCTTTCCAAATCGAAAAATGAAAAAATAAATATCTCTACCAAGGAAGAACTGCATCAAGAAAGTAATTAAACCCTCCAAAAACCCAAAAGGTAATACAAAAACATAGAGGCACACATACCAAAAAATTCTAGGGTTTCGAAACCTATACAAGCGCAAACCAAAATAAGCAAGAGAATACCTGGAGCGAGCAACATTGCCGCATATCTGACACTTAGGCTTGTTGAGCCCGCGGAGGGTCTTCGGCGGCGTGTCCGTACGGTGCGAGGAGTTGTGGGATGCGGCGGGGGCGGTGGTATTGTGGGACGGAGCTGGCGACGAGGCCGCCATCGATGAAGGTTGGAGCTTTCCGAGGTAAGCTTCTAGGAAGCCAGCGTTGGAGCTTTATTTGTGTTCGTTTGTTTTGGCGCCTGAGAAATTTCGTAGGGGAGTTCTAACTTAACTTCAGGCACCGATACAATGGAATATTAATAATAATAATAATAATACTAATAATAATAAGGGATCGGAAGCACGGCACCCGCGGCAATGGGGATTCTTTCATTGCGGGCTAATGGGCCAATGGCTATACATATACGGTTTATTTAAATGGGCCGGGTCGGTGCATATTTTTTTAAACTTTTTAATACCAAATGTCAGCCAAAAAATAAAATTATATTTAAAAAGCAAATTGATCAAATGGTGTTTACAAATCAATGATAACATATTGAGGAAGGAAAAAAATTCCATGGTATGCCTTTTCTTGAGAAACTATTAGCTTGCATAACGTATCCCCTCCTCTCCCATTCGGAATCTGAATCCATAGATGCTGAGTCTATCATCTTTTTCTATCTGCTTCTAAGAGTGCTTAAATGGTCATTATCCGAGTGAAGGGATGAATTGCATATCTCACTCTTATTTCATTATGATAAGGTGATATTGTCAATCAACTTTTAATTTTTTTATTTTAAAAAACAAATCATCGTCCACAAGAATGATGATAAGTATCATCGATGTAAAATATGGTAATAGTGTGATATGTAGTATTTGTCGTCAAGGAATGCATCATCACTCGTCCTTGAAAATTACTCCTGTAAAGATAATATTAATTGAACCAACTGATTTTGTTTTTTGTTTTTTGTTTTTTTAAATCAAATGAGTTCATTCGTTGGGTAATAAAACGGGTACAAGACCATAATTTTTAGTGGCGCCGACTACATCTATGGTATTTGAGAATAGTGCCCCATCTATCATAAGAACTTAATGCTTGTCTCCAATTAAGAGCATTAGCATTAATTTACGTGTATACATATATAAAATTACATCTTTTACATAATTATTTTGTCATTTAAACAAAATTTTTATATTGACTTATGTATATTTGAGGCAAAATAATAATAAAAATATTATTATTATTTTATTATTATTATTATTTTGTTAAAATCAATTTTTATATATATATTTTGCAATTAGCATCTACTATATACATTTGACATTAATAATAAAAAAATAATTTTTTTATGTATTATATTCAAAATATAATAAAATGAAAAAAATATATATAATATATTATAATAATAAAATGAATGTGCATGTGAAGATTTGTTGTGTTGTTGAAAGAGGAAGAAAATGAAAAGATTGTGAGAGAGAGAGTGCGAGGGGAGAGAAATAATGATTAAAATATGTTTTATAGAATGAATAGTAATTATTCAAATTTAGATAAGCATTGTTCATAACTAACTAAATATTTGGATATGTATAAACCAATATAGAAAATTTTAAGATCATATTATATAAATATTACTTTGCATATACATATACATAAGCCAATATAAATGCTCTAATACGATTATAGATTATACTCTTTTTAAAAAAACTTTGTTACCCAGTCACTCTTGTTGACAGAGTGAGTGACTTCATTTATTAATCACTTAAAATGTGTCACATCAGTAAATATGATTAAGAATGATAACATTTAAGATAAATAATAATATTTTATGAATTTGAAAACCTTTCACACTTTCTCCTCTTTTACTACCTACTTTTTTTTTATTTATTTGAGTTATTTTACGAATCAATTTTATTGATATTATCAATGAAACTGATCTTTGATGAAATCGTTTTTTCAGGTTCTAATTGAACTAAGGCTTGTTTGGAAGAGTTTTCATATTGTCTCTTCTCGTCTCATTTCATTCTCAAATATCATTTAAATATAAATATTTTTTAATTTTAAATATTTAATTTTTTAATCTAATTATTACTTAATCATTATAATTTTTCCTAACTTCTAAATAAAATACAAAAAATAATTCATTTTCAAATCTTAAAACAAATATAATATTAAAAAAATATATTCTAATAATATTTTAATATTTTGATTGAACTATTTCTCTCTCATTTTTTAAAACTAAATAAAATATCATAACTTAAATTATTTTACTATCATTCACAAATAATTTAACTATTATTTATAAATTTTTTATCCCATCTTATTTTTCAAATATCCTTATATTTTTCTATACGTACAATTAGGCCAACTGATCACTAATAATTTTAAAAGAGTTGACTAATAAGTTAGGACTCCTACTTTGATCTATGGCTTTCGGAATTAATTAATTAAAAAAATTAGGAGATGTCTTCGGGATAGCGACAAAATTGCAATAGATTAGCAAAATTGGTTGTATTGTAATGTTCTCTATCCACTTATCCAATAAAATAATGGGGAAAAATACAAAATAAATCGCTATTGATAATATACAAAATAATGGAAAAATTTTTTAAAAAAAATAGAGAAAAGTTCTGGAACGGTCTGGTGACCTTTCCCAATTTACACCGACCAATAGAATTTTAACATATATAAGATTTATGTGTCTTATAGTGTCCTCTACTTTATTGAATCAACTCTCTTCTTTCTCCCCCTCATTTTTCTTATTTTCCCAATGAACTATGTTCTTTCTCCTCTCCCCATTGTCCCTTCCTCTCTTCTCTCCCCTCTCATCTTTATACTCTTTGTCTTGTTGGGAACCCGTCTCCAATCTAGAACCTATTGGATTTTAGCCATTACTTGAAGTTTTTTTGTTTCTTCTGCATATTAAGCATTTAGGGCTGTTGATCTGGTGTGCAGTTTTTATATGTGCGATGCGATGATTCTTCCATAGTTTTAAGAGTTGTTTTCATCTTCAGATTAAAAAATTATGGTGCATACCTCTGTTCATAGATTTTGGAGGCTTGGGCTGCGTTTAGTTTTCAAATTCAGTTCAACTGAGTTCAGTTTAACTTTAGGCTGAGCCTAATATTCAAATACCCAACTCTCAAATTACTAAACTCATCATAACTCAAAACTTTATTACACGTGGGACTTACAACATTTTTTAATTTTCCATAAAAGTAATAAATTCATCTTAACATCTAAACACATTTTAAACTCAATTTAGATGTGCTCCACATAACTCTCTTCACTACTTAACTTACTACTATTCATAAATAACTCAATTCAACTGAATTCAACTCAACATCCAAACGTAACCTAAAAAATCATGGTGCATAACTCTATTATGGTTTCAAAATCCAAGAAACAACTCAAAAAATGTATTTTTAAATGAAATCTTATTATTACAGTTATCCATAAGAACCAATATTACATCTTGGATATAATGAAAATGATAAATTTTATTTTGAATATCACGTTCTTCTGTAAATTTATTTTGAATGTATTATATGCTTCTTTATTTGAGCTCCTCAATAGAAATTTGAGCAGGACGACGGGTGAAGAGAAATAAAATAGAAAAGAGGGGAGAGGAGAGAGAGAAAGAGAAAACAAAGAGAAAACACTTTATATTTTATAAAAAAAAATTTATAAATATAAGATATGAGAATAAATAGTAACTAATAGATAGAATTTAATAATGTTATGGGTACCGACTGATTTTATTTTTTGTTTTTTTAAATCAAATGAGTTGATTCGTTGGGTAATAATATTTTAATTTTATAATATTTTAATTCAATTATTTCTATCTCATTTTCCAAAACTAAATAAAATATCATAACTTAAATTATTTTACTATCATTCACAAATAATTTAACTATTATTTATAAATTTTTTATCTCATCTTATTTTTCAAGTATTCTTATATTTTTCTATACGTACAATTATGCCAACTGATCATTAATAATTTTAAGAGTTGACTAATAAGTTAGGACTCCTACTTTGGTCTATGGCTTTCGGAATTAATTAATTAAAAAAATTAGGAGATGTCTTCAGGATAGCGACAAAATTGCAATAGATTAGCAAAATTGGTTGTCTTGTAATGTTCTCTATCCATTTCTCCAATAAAATAATGGAAAAAAAATACAAAATAAATCGCCATTAATCATATATAAAATAATGAAAATAAATAAAAAAATAAATCACCACTAATAACAAAAATAGAGAAAAGTTCTGAACGGTCGGGTGACCTTCCCTAATTTACACTGACCAATAAAATTTTAACATATATAAGATTTATGTATCTTATAGTGTGCTCTATTTTACTGAATCAGGTGCATTCTTTCTCCCATCTTTTCTTTTTTCTTATTTGCCCAGTGAACTATGCTCTTTCTCCTCTCTCCCTTTTTCCCTTATCTCTTCTCTCCCCTCTTCTTTGTCCTCTTTGTCTTGTTGGGAACCCATCTCCAATCTAGAACCCAATGGATTTTAGCCATTAATTAAAGTTTTTTGTTTTTTCTGCATATTAAGTATTTGAGAAAGTCTACTATGCCGTCCCAAACATATTTCTCGGTTTGACCGCTCAGTGATTTTTATTTATTTATTTTTTACTAAATGATGAAGAAAGTAATTTTAAATGTATTGATGTATTTTTTTTAATATTTAAATACATTAAAAAATGTAAATAGAAAAATAAAAAAAAAAGTTATTTTTGCAACTAGCGTTAGCACCACTTTTAAGTATTTAGGGCTGTTGATCTGGTGTGCAGTTTTTACATGTACGATGCGACGTTTCTTCCATAGTTTTAAGAGTTGTTTTCATCTTCAGGCTAAAAAATCATGGTGCATACCTCTCTTAAAGGATTTTGGAGACTAAGACTGCGTTTGGTTTTCAAACTCAGTTGAGTTCAGCAGATTTTAGTCTAACTTTAAACCGAGCCAACATCTAAATATCAAACTCTCAAATTATTAAATTCATCTAAACTTAAAATTTTTTTACATGTGAAACCCACAATATTTTTTAACTTAAAATATATTTATACGTGAGACCTACAATATTTTTTAATTTCTCATAAAATTACTAAATTTATCTTAACATTCTACACACTTTAAATTCAGTTTAGATTGACTTCACATAACTCTCTTCATTACTCAACTCATTACTATTCATAAATAATGCAATTCAATTGAGCTCAGCTCAACATCCAAATCCAACCTAAAAAATAGTGGTGCATAACTCTATTATAGTTTCAAAATCCATGAAACAACTCAAAAAATGTATTTTTAAATGAAATCTTATTGTTACAGTTATCCATAAGAACCAATATAACATTCTGAATATGATGAAAAATATAAATTTTATTTTGAATATCACGTTCTATAAATTTGTTTTAAATGTATTATATGCTTTTTATGCTTCTTTATTTGAGTTATTTAGTAGAAATTTGAGCAGGACGACGGGTGAAAAGAGAGAAAAAGGAAAAGAGGGGAGATAAGAAAGAGGAAAATCAAAAACAAAATGATGTAATGGAAAATACTACTCTTACCGTTTATTTCTACCGCTCTATTTTACCGTTGTGATTTTTTAATTTTTTTTTTACTTAGTAATTAAGAAAGTGTTTTTTAATAATATTGTGATTTTTTTATTTTTTTTTTAAATATTTAAAAATGTTAAAAAATACATATAAAAAAAGTAAAAAAAAAAAAAAAAATAGCCTAACGGTAGCTCCCAGCGGGAGCTGGGAGCGGTAGGCGTAGCATCACTCTAATGTAATCGTTTGCATGTGGTTTATTATCTACTTTGATGCAACCCATACGTGATAGTGTCTTATTCACGGGTGAAAAGGGATTTTTGCCACCCGACCGACTGGGAGCGACTCTCATAAAAATAATCGGAGCAAAGATGCATGCATTTAGTGGCATTTATGTCACCCGGGTGAATAGGTTCAGCACAATGCACATGAAACACTATTTTATTACTGGCATTGCATTATTTATAGGACTGGTTGTGAAAACTCCAATCAAAATATTTTGTCGTGGCCTTCCTTTTCTCGACACATTATTTTAGAATATAGATGTTTTAAATCATATAAACTTATTTTTATTATTAAAAATATTTAATGTATAATATTAAATTATATTATTTTATAATTTTAATTTTATAAATTAACTTTTAAAATAATTTTGTATTAAGAAAATTTTATATACCACGTCAAATTATAATATTTTATAAATTTTCCTTTACGATTACAAGCACCGGAGAAAGAGATAGAGTATACCAAATAAAAAATGTCAATTGATCATATACATTGGACAATAGATAATTATAGGTTTATTACCTCTTACCATTCATTTACTATTCTATAATGTATTTAAAATTTTTATTTTTTTATTATTTTTTTTAAGTATATTTTTTAACATCCTTATTCATTAAGAACAAATTAAAAAAATATACAATTTTATTGATAGTCACTTCCTTAACCATTAAATAAAAAAAATAGTAATAAACATGTGGTAGAAGATAATAAACCTATCATTATCCTTAGACAATACTCCTAATAAAACCCATGAAGAGATAAAGACAGAATAGTTGACTTGTGTTTGGTTTTCTTAGTGACTACGTTATTAATAGTTTAAAACACATCTCTAAATATATATTTAAAGGATCAATCCACAAAGACCCAAAAGAAAGCATACTTTTTGAGATGATAAGAATCCACAAAGATTCAAAAGAAAGCCGAGTCTTTGAGTTGATAAGATGGGTTTATCATTCATTGATGTTTTTATATTATACATATTAGATGCTTTCATTGTCTCTATTTGAATCATCGTGAGTGGTGGCCAAATATGAAATTTGTAGTGTTTTGAGCATTAGGTTTCTTCAAATCTCTTTTATTTGATAATGAAAAAAATGCTATTTTTTATTATTAATTTTGTCATCTTTAATCACACAAGAGAATTGATATAGTCACAAAAAAATTATATAAAAATAAATTTACAAACTGACATGACTTTATATGATACGTTAAATCTACTTTACAATAAACGTAACTTTACAATTTAACGTGTTATATCAAACTATGTCACTACCCTATAATCATTATGCAAAACCTTGGTTTTTTTTTTTTTAAATAAATTAAATAGGTAATGGGTTTGAAGATTTGAGATGTAATAATAGCCAATAGTGGTTTTAGGTTGATGAAATTGTTAACATTAATTTCCATATATCTATTGTAGAGAAGTGTTTCAGATATAAAAATGTTCTATAAAAATAAATCTTCAATATAGATGATTTTATGTTATACGTTAAATATATTTTATAATAAAAATAGTTTTACAATCTATTATATCAAATTACAGCAGTTTATGAGTTTGTTTTTATATAATTTTTTTTATAACTAAAGTATTTGTCATATTTAATAAAAATATTTTTTTTCCTTAAAAAACGTAGTTTCCACTTTCCACCATTGATCTATGTTTTAATTATATATAAAAATAAAAAACAGTCCATATTGATAAAACGCACATGAACAATGTCATGACTTAGTAATGGTCGGAGGCACCTCTATGACCAATAGCACGGCTTCTATCCCATCAGTCATTATTTTTTATCTCACATTTTATATTTTATAAAAAAAATTATAAATATAAAATATGAAAATAAATAGTAACTAATGGATAAAATTTAATAATGTTATGAGTACCGACTGATTTTATTTTTTGTATTTTTAAATCAAATGAGTTGATTCGTTGGGTAATAATATTTTAATTTTATAATATTTTGATTCAACTATTTCTATCTCATTTTTCAAAACTAAATAAAATATCATAACTTAAATCATTTTACTATCATTCACAAATAATTTAACTATTATTTATAAATTTTTTTTCTCATCTTATTTTTCAAGTATCCTTATATTTTTCTATACGTACAATTATGCCAACTGATCATTAATAATTTTAAGAGTTGACTAATAAGTTAGGACTCCTACTTTGATCTATGGCTTTCGGAATTAATTAATTAAAAAAATAAGGAGATGTCTTCAGGATAGCGACAAAATTGCAATAGATTAGCAAAATTGGTTGTCTTGTAATGTTCTCTATCCATTTCTCCAATAAAATAATGGAAAAAAATACAAAATAAATCGCCATTAACAATATATAAAATAATGGGAAAAAAAAAATCACCAATAATAACAAAAATAGAGAAAATTTTTGAACGGTCGGGTGACCTTCTCTAATTTACACCGGCCAATAAAATTTTAACATATATAAGATTTATGTATCTTATAGTGTGCTCTATTTTATTAAATCAGGTGTATTCTTTCTCCCATCTTTTCTTTTTTCTTATTTGCCCAGTCTCCTCTCTTCCTTTTCCCCTTCTCTCTTCCCTCCCCTCTTCTTTATCCTCTTTGTCTTGTTGGGAACCCATCTCCAATCTAGAACCCAATGGATTTTAGCCATTAATTGAAGTTTTTTGTTTTTTCTACATATTAAGTATTTGAGAAAGTCTACTATGCCGCCCCAAACATATTGCTCGGTTTGACCGCTCAGTGATTTTTATTTATTTATTTTTTACTAAATGATGAAGAAAGTGATTTTAAATGTATTGATGTATTTTTTTTATTTTTTAAAAATATTTAAATACATTAAAAAATGAAAATAGAAAAATGAAAAAAAAAAGTTATTTTTGCAACTAGCGGTAGCACCACTCTTTAAGTATTTAGGGCTGTTGATCTAGTGTGCAGTTTTTATATGTGCGATGCGACGTTTCTTCCATAGTTTTAAGAGTTGTTTTCATCTTCGGGCTAAAAAATCATGGTGCATACCTCTCTTAAAAGATTTTGGAGACTAAGACTGCGTTTGGTTTCCAAACTTAATTGAGTTCAGCAGAGTTCAGTCTAACTTTAAACCGAACTAATATCCAAACATCTAACTCTCAGATTACTAAATTCATCCCAACTTAAAACCTTCCTACATGTGAAACTCATAATATTTTTCAACTTAAAACATATTTATACGTTAGACTTACAATATTTTTCAATTTATCATAAAAGTACTAAATTCATCTTAACATTTTACACATTTTAAACTCAGTTTAGATTGGCCACACATAACTCTCTCTATTACTCAACTCATTACTATTTATAAATAACGCAATTCAACTGAGCTTAACTTAACATCCAAACACAGCCTAAAAAATCGTGGTGCATAACTCTATTATGGTTTCAAAATTCATGAAACAATTCAAAAAATGTATTTTTGAATGAAATCTTATTGTTACAGTTATCCATAAGAACCAATATAACATCCTGAATATGATGAAAAATATAAATTTTATTTTGAATATCACGTTCTATAAATTTGTTTTAAATGTATTATATGCTTTGTATGCTTCTTTATTTGCGTTATTCAGTAGAAATTTGAGCAGGACGACTGGTGAAAAGAGAGAAAAAGGAAAAGAGGGGAGGGAAGAAAGAGGGAAATAAAAAACAAAATAATGTAATCATTTGCATGTGGTTTGTTGTCTACTTTGATGCAACCCATACGTGATAGTGTCTTATTCACGGGTGAAAAAGGAACGACTGGGAGCGTCTCTCATAAGAATAATCGGAGCAATGATGCATATTTATGTCACCCGGGTCAATACGTAGCAGCCCATATTCAGCACATGAAACACTATTTTATTACTTGCATTGCATTATTTCTAGGACTAGTTGTGAAAACTCCAATCAAAATATGTTTTCGTGGCCTTTCTTTTCTCGACACATTATTTTAGAATATAGATGTTTTAAATCATATAAACATATTTTTATTATTAAAACTATTTAATGTATAATATTAAATTATTTTATTTTATAATTTTAATTTTATAAATTAATTTTTAAAAGAATTTTATATTAAAAAAATTTTATATACCACATCAAATTATATTAATTTATAAATTTTCCTTTACGATTATAAGCACCGTAGAAAGAGATAGAGTATACCAAATAAAAAATGACAATTGATCACATACATTGGACAATAGATAATGATAGGTTTATTATCTCCTACTATTCATTTATTATTTTATAATGTATTTAAAATTTTTATTTTTTTATTATTTTCTTTTAAGTATTTTTTTAACATCTTTATTCATTAAGAACAAATTAAAAAAATATTCAACTTTACTAATAGTCACTTCTTTAACTATTAAAATAAATAATAGTAAACAGATGGTAGAAAATAGTAAACCTATAATTATCCTTGGACAATACTCCTAATAAAACCCATGAAGAGATACATAGAATAGTTGACTTGAATGTGTTTGGTTTTCTTAGTGACTACGTTATTAATAGTTTAAAACACATCTCTAAATATATATTTAAAGGATCAATCCACAAAGACCCAAAAGAAAGCATACTTTTTGAGATGATAAGAATCCACAAAGATTCAAAAGAAAGCCGAGTCTTTTAGTTGATAAGATGGGTTTATCATTCATTGATGTTTTTATATTATACATATTGGATGCTTTCATTGTCCCTATTTGAATCATTGTGAGTGGTGGCCAAATATGAAATTTGTAGTGTTTTGAGCATTAGATTTCTTCAAATCTCTTTTATTTGAATAATGAAAAAAAATGCTATTTTTTATTATTAATTTTGTCGTCTTTAATCACACAAAAGAATTGATATAGTCACAAAAAAATTATATAAAAATAAATTTACAAACTGACATGACTTTATATGATACGTTAGATTTACTTTACAGTAAACGTAACTTTACAATTTAACGTGTTATATCAAACTATGTCACTACCCTATAATCATTGTGCAAAACCTTGGCTTTTTTAAAAAATAAATTAAATAGGTAATGGGTTTGAAGATTTGAGATGTAATATAATAGCCAATAGTGGTTCTAGGTTGATGAAATTGTTAACATTAATTTCCATATATCTATCGAAGTGTTATAGATATAAAAATATTATATAAAAATAAACCTTTAATATAAGATGCTTTTATGTTATACGTTAGATATATTTTGTAATAAAATAATTTTACAATCTACTATATCAAATTACGTTTCCACTTTCCACTATTGATCTATGTTTTAATTATATATAGAAATAAAAAACAGTCCATATTGATTAGAGGTGTAAATTTATATCAGAAAATCAAAAAACTGGACCGGACCGGTTGGTCCGGTTTTGAACCGGTCTAATCTGGAACCGGTTTCTATATTAAAAAAACCGGCCGAAACCGGTCTGGTTTCGGTTCAGTAGTTTTCGGAACTGGACCAGTTGGAAAAAAAAAAATATATATACAAATTAATTTTATATATTATACAAAATATTTATATGTTTTATATATAATATATAATAATATATTAAATTTTTATATATAATATATCATTATATATCATATATGAAATAATTTCATATTATAATTTATAAATTATAATGTAAAATGTCAATCTTAAATATGAATATTTGTAATTTGTTTGATCATATGTTATTAATATAATTATATATAAGATAATGTTATTATAATTTATAAAATAAAAGTTTAATCTTAAAAATGAAAATTTAATTGATCATATGCTTTAAACATAATATATATATTAAATTATTAATAATATTTTCTCATAAGAAGTAAAATTTTATTATCTATTTTTTACATTTTAGAAAAGTCGGACTAGAAATCGATAAAATCGGATATACTAGTTTAGAAGGGTAACTGGAGCGTAATCGGTTTTGAAAAATGAAAAATCGATAAATACCGATTCTGTCCTAGATTTTATCCAAAACCGAACCGGACCGGACCGATTACACCCTTAATATTGATAAAGGAAATTGCTTCTCCCAGAGAAGGTAGTGGTCATCGATGGTGGCCACCGAATGCATTTTTTTATTTTTATTTTTTTACTTAATTGTTAAGTAATTATTTTAAAATGAATATATATTTTTTATTTTTTAAAAATAAATATTTAATAAATTTAAAAAAATGTTTGAAAAAAAAAAAGACAAAAAAAAAAATGCTTATTCGGTGGTGGTTTCGGTGGAGGGAGTAGCACCGTCCATTGATAAAACGCACGTGAACAATGTCAACTCTGTAATGGTCGGAGGGCCCTCTATGACCAATAGTACGGCTTCTATCCCACCAGCCAACGCGGAAATCGACGATATAATATAATATAATAATATATATATATGTTTTTTTTTAATGAAACCAAGTTGATTTTCTGACCCTTCCCAACAAACGTGGCCAAGTACAAAGATTTTAGATCCACTCATTCGTTTTTTTATTGTTTGGTCAACTAATTGAAAATATATCTAACCTTTTTGAGAAATTTTCAAATAATCCACTAGAATTAAAAAAAAAAAAAAAAACCTCCAATCACTGCCTCAGTTATCAATTTCATTAATCACTCTCAAGTTATCCAAAAAAATTCTCGGTCCTTTTTTTCTTCTCCTTAAAAAATGTTAAAATATTAGGTTAGAATTCTCAAAACAAGATAACCTATTCAATAAAAAATAATGTTATATATAATTATATAGTATGTAAGTATTGCGTAATTATTTTGAAAATGAGTAGGTTCATTATTACAAAATTAGTTTTTTTCATGTGGGTTCCGTATTTATTCAATTTTTTTAAAAATATTATGCGGTGCCTATACATTTAATGACTGCAAATATAATTTATCTTTAATAAAAAATGAAAAAAAAAATAAAAAAAAACATCGTTTGTTTTGGAAAAACATCTCATCTAATCTAATCATTACAACTTTTCCAACTTCCAATACAAAATAAAATAAACAATTTAACTTTTTTTTTCAAATCTCAAAACAAAAATAATATTAAAAAATATACTCTAACAATATTTTATTCAACTTTTTAACTTTAATCTCATCTCATCTCTGAAAACAAACGAGGCCTAAAAAACTGGTCCACAATGCCTCCGAGAATAATTCTATATGCAAGTAAGATTATAAAACTACAGCTCAAAAAAAAAAAAAAAATTATAAGACTACAAGTTTCGTGCATATCCTTAAAAAAAAAACAAGATATACAATAAAAAAGTATTTTTTTAAAACTTAAAAAACTAAGTCTTATATATTTTTTTAAAGATAATTATATATTGTTAAATTTTTTTTATCTTATTTCTCGACAGACAAGAAGATATTTTATTTGTAAAAATAAAACGCACTTTAGCTAACAACTTGGCGAGTGGGGAAGTGAGGGAATCAATAATTAGAGATGTATGGAAAACGTTTCGGATATGTTAAAAATAAAAATATCTTCTCTTGTTTTTTTATTTTTTTAATATTATTTTATTTTCATCAATAAATATTATTATTTAAAAAATTATTTTATTCTCAAATCGATATATAAAACTTACAATTCATATAATTTATATAGTAAAATTTAATTTATAAAATTTAAAAGTTATATTTAAAATTAAATTATATCGTGCAAACACATCATTAAATATCCCGCCCACCATCTTATTTATAGTAGACAATATTAGGAGATTGAGAATGGTGCTTCTGCATTATACTGATAAGTGTAAATATATATTTTTTTATTTTTAACTATTTTTTAAATATTTTTAAAAAATAAAAATGTATTAATAATTACTTTATTAATCATTAAATAAAATAATAAAAGTCATAATTGATCAATATTATCGAAGTGGCATTTTCCATTTATGTTTCTTACCCAAAATACACTTCACAATCACATTCCATTACAAAACCGATCCAAATCCCCATTCGGAACCTTCCTTCTCATTTTCTAATTCTTATCTACCACGTGGCGTTAATTTTAGTGGGACCCGTGCCCGACAATTTCACGCCCCCTCTGATGTCTGCCGTTTGATAAAGTAGCGTTACTGTATGTCGACGCGTATCACCCACATCCTCATCGGAGGGTCCGAACCAAATCCAATTTTTGTTTTTTTCGAAGGCAAACCATCTAACTACTAGGGGTGCTACCCGCATGGTGCGGGGCCACCCCCTCCCCGCCCCCCGCCCCGCATCATGCGGGTGATGGGGGTTTTTCCCCCGCACCCCGCCCCCGGGAGGCGGGGGCGGGGTCCCCCGCCCCGGTGCCGGGGGGCGGGGGAAAAACCCCCATCCGCCCCGCCCCCCGCCATAATATTAAAAAAAAAAAATTTTTAGTCTAAAAATATTTTTTTAGATCAAAATTATAATATAATTTAAATAATAAATTAAAATTTATAAATATAAAAAAAATATAAACTCATTAGAGTTAGATTTTGGATTGATTTGGCCTCCTAGGCCAATCTTTATATAGGAGGCCAAAGCAATCCAATGACTTGAATATAATTTTAAGTCTTTTATAAATTGTGTATATTTATATACAATATATTTATTTAATATATATAAATAAAAATTTTTTTTTTAATGGGGGCGGGGGCGGGGGCGGGGCGGGGCCCCGCTGGGGTCATCCCGCCCCCCGCCCCCGCTATGCTCTCTCTATGCGGGGCGGGGGACCCCGCCCCCGCATGGACGAAGCGAGTTAGCCCGCCCGCCCATGCGGGGGCGGGGTGGAAGCCGGGCGGGGCAGCGGGGGCGGGGCCCCGCTGCCCACCCCTATTACAAACGTGGGAAAGGTTTAAATTCCCTCCGCCCTAGCGCATAGAGAATTTGCAGGGTAGTTGGAATGGTGATTTGTGTGAGTTGGGCCCGCACTGCCTGGCAGAGCCCATGAGCTGTGAGGGAATGGGCAAAAAGAACTCAGGGAGAAGGGCCCAAGGAAGCCTACCGCCAACAAGCTCAGCTAGTGGCCTACCCCCATCTCCTATCTAGGTGCATTAATGGGACCAAGACCTCTTAGGGTCTAGTCCCTCAAAGAATCAGAGGCATTAAATGTGTCCGAGAGTGGCCTCCCTCGAGGTCGAACCCCGATGCCTAGCACGGGTGGCCACATTAAATGTCATGTTCCACCGTCTCGATAAGGAGAATGATGACCATGATGGGCAAGTTTTAAGAGGAATGGGGCACAAATAAAAGTAGGTATGTGATACAAAGAAAGGAGGGGTATTTTGATGTTTAAGATTCATCCTTTCCGTTTTTCATAGGTTAAGCTCTCACGATAACTAATTTGGGCATCGAAGGCTTCCTAGCTCTAGCCACCCTTTCCTTCTTCTTCTTTGGCAGGTGTTAGACAGTAGTTATGGTGACGGCTACAAAATACGCCTTAACAATATACCTGATGGTGTTAATATTTTGATTTATATTATTGTTAAATATTTTATTGGTCCTCCTAATATCACTACTTGTATTATTTATTATTTGAATAATTTATGTTGTCCCACCATGTCTGATTATAAATGGTATCAAAATATTTTCATTGCCAAAGTTATGCTCTGGGAAGACAATTTGAAACGTTATTGGAAAGAGAAGTTCATTGGCGGACTACGTCATCTTTTTACTCAAAAGGTGAAAGACGAACTTAGTAATGCTACTAGTTTGATTAATTATGATAATTTCACTTATGACGATATCATTAGTACAATTGAGAAACTTGGTATCAGTATGTGTTATAATAAAAAAATGTTATGTCAACAATTGAAAAATACTAAAATAGCCAAATATGAAATAGGAAATTTTTGTGAACAATTTGGCTTACCTCCTATTACTCCTTCCAGGCAAAAACGGGAAAACCCTAATAAGTTTTATAAATCCAAAAAACACACGTATAAAACATGTGATGATTTTAAAAAAGAAAAAAAAAAAAACCTATTTACAAAAAATATTTTTTTCTCGAAACACTACTGAGGAAAATGTTTCAACTATGGTAAGTATGGTCACTTTAGTAAAGATTTTACTAAAAACCCTAGTTGGATGAAAAAACGCATTAATCAGTTAGATATTGATAACAATGCTAAAGAAGAACTTATTCGTATTTTTTAATCAAGGTCTTCCTAATCATCTCATATCAATAAATTCAGTTCAAGTAATTCTGATTATCACTCTACTATTGAACCATCTAATACTCCAAATATTAAAATTAGTTGTAATGATTCTTATTGCAAAATCATAAATGTTTTATCCAAAAGTGAAGAACAATAAAACCTTTTGATTATCCTAATTAGACAAATCATGAATCCCAAGCTGAAGGAATAATATCTTCAAAAGTTCAAGAAAACCATGGTAAAAGAACACCATGAGAAAAGTATTAGACCCAAAATTAGCCTTAATTAAACTTTGGAAAGATTCAATAAGAAGAAATCCAAAATAATTTATGTTAATGATCTCTAGCATGAAATTTTTTCTATTAAAAAAGAAATTTTTGAACTTAAGAGTAAGTTGAACAATATCAAAACTAATAATAACTTTCTTAAACACGAGTTATTACTTTTGAAAATTGATAAACAGTTTGATCAATACAATAAGTCCAATAATGATGAGCAAGATGATGGTGCTAGCTCCACTCATCAAGCACCTCTTTCTGATATTGATAAAGTATGTTTGATTGATCGACTTATTCCTGTAAAATGGTTTTTCAAAGTTAATATTGTTATTTGTCATGAATTTAAATTTAATGTTGTTGCTTTGATTGATTCAAGATCTTATATGAATTGTATTCAAGAGAATATAATTCCTAGCAAATACTATGAAAAGTCTACTTAAAGACTATTATCTACTAATGGTTCTCAAATGATAATCAAATATGAGTTCAATAATGCTCATGTTTACCAGGATAATGTTTGTTTTTAATTCAAGTTAGAAATATGACTAATAAAGTAATTCTTGGTATTCCTTTTATTTATGCTTTATAATATTATATTTGTTTCTTATTGAGTATGATGGCATTGCTACTAACCCTTTTGGCCAGAAAGTAAAATTCAAATTTGCTTCAAAGTTGGATATTGACACTAATGATTGTTGAAATGCTTTGATCTTTGCTAAGACTAAACATTTGAATTTCCTAAAACAGGAAATCAAAAACAAAAAAAAAAAAAAAAAACTGTTGAACAGTTATCTGATAAATTTTTATAGTCAAAGATTGATAGTTTTAATAAATAAAAAACTTGTTAATGGTTTTTGGCATAGGAAGAAATACATTGTTGATTTACCTTATGTTAAATATTTTTCTTAAAAAAATATTCCTACTAAAGTCAAATCTATTCAAATGAATAGTGAGACTTTAGAATTTTGCAAAAATCAAATTCATGATTTGCTTGCTAAAAGAATTATTAGGCACAATCGGTTTGGATACAAAAGTCCATTCACCTCATCTCATCTAATTATTACAATTTTTCTAAATTCTCACACAAAATATAATAAACAATTCAATTTTTTCAAATCTCAAACAATAATAATATTAAAAAATAATATTATAACAATATTTTATTCAACTTTCATCTCAACTCACTATCAAAACCTCCCTTAAGTCACCTTGGTCATGTGTTGTTTTCTATGTTCAGAAAAATACTGAGATTGAGAGATGAACACTTCACTTAATCATCAATTACAAACACTTGAACAACATGTTAGAATGGATTGGGTACCTAATTCCCAACAAGAATGACTTGATCCATAAGTTCAGTGATGCCACAGTATTTTCCAAGTTTGACATGAAGTATGGTTTCTGACAAGTTCATATTAGTGATACCAATACGTATAAAACTGCTTTTACCACTAAAGTTTTGAATTCCATTCCAGTGACCATTCTAATTGAGGTACTGGAACGGGATATTTCGGTACCGATATGTTTTTGTGTACCGTTTTGAGATAGTATTTATATAAATTAATTAATTATATTTATATAAACAATCATATATATATATAGGAAAATTATATTCCAAACTAACTGGAATATATATAACTATAAATATATTTATAGTCTTTACATAAATATATTAATTATAAAAATATATTTTTTGGTTCCCTTAAATCGATGTTTTCATTTATAAACGAGATATAGAGCAGTGTAGATGTACAAAATAGATGGAACTTTAGGAAATAATAGGAAAACCTAGGATAAAGTAGATGGAACTTTGGTAAACAATAGTTTTTTTTTTTTTAGTAATCAACCTTTCTTCATTAAGTTAAACAAGTGTTGGATACAAGGAGGGACTCCCTCCATTGAAATGCTCTCCTCAGAGAGTTTTGGTGCATCCTTAACTAGACAATGAGCAATACAATTGGACATCCTAGAAATGAAATGCACAGACCCCAGAGACAAACTTTTTAGTTCTTCTTTAATATCTTGTATGATCAATCCTGTTGAGCTCCAATCCAATGTCTCGCTGTTGAGGTCCTTCACCACACTCAATGCATCCCCTTCAAGAAGTAATTTTGAGATTCCTATATGTTTACAGAACAAAACTGCTCTGAGGGCTGCCACTGACTCATCTAGTTTGGCATCGGGGAATAACTTCCTTGAAGATCTCAGAGTTGCTATTACTCTCCCTTCCCAATTCCTGACCACCACACCTATCCCCACTCTACTGCTTAGTCGATCAACAGATGCATCCCAGTTGGCCTTGTAGGCATTCATAGGGGGGGTCTCCAGGTTTGTCGTGTGGCCTACTATGTTCTCTCATCAGCTTGCTATCATTTGCCTCCTTAAACTCCTTAGAAAGATGTGAAGCGGACAGAACCACCCTTGAGGGATCCTCAAATTTCTCTTCAAACACAAGAGTATTCCTTCTCTTCCACACCTTGTAAGCTGTATATGCAAGCTCTTCTACATCTTCTTCATTGAAATTTGATAAGACATGCTCCACTACCTCTTTAAAAGATGTAAAACTGACCTTCATTTTTGCAGACTCCTCGAGCAAGCAGCCCATACATCCTGCACTGATGGGCACGACCAGAAGGCATGCAAGACAGATTCTGACTCCAACTTGCATACTGGGCAAACCGAGATAACCTTGATTTTCCTCTTACTGAGGTTGAAGTTAGTTGGTAAGGAATCATGGGAAGCTCTCTCCATAAGAATAGTCTGACAGCACTCGGGATCTGTAACTTCCAGATTTTTGGCCATATCTCCTTATGATTTGAATGAACAGAAGATTGTCCCACCGAGTTTTGTGACTTTGTACCCAATAAGTGATAAGCACTATTAACAGAAAAAAGTCCATCTTTATTACACCTCCAAATAAGCTTGTCTGGACTGCCACTGCTACTAATGGGGATCTTGCAAATATTGTTGATGTCTTCCTCGATGAGTGTGCTTTTCAGAGCTTCCAACTTCCAAGATTTAGTTTGATCATCAATCAAGGTACTGACCTGCCAGTGAACAAAACTCTGATTCAGAGGTGTTGAAGGCCAAGTATTACTTTAGGTCTGATTTTCTACATGCAAAACTAGGTAGCAATGTCTCTTTTCTTTGGAGAAGTTTTATGGAAGCAAGAACTGTTTTGGAGGCAGGCTTGATTTGGAGGATTGGGAATGGGGATGCAGTCAACATATAAAGCCAGTGTCATCATTTCATCGCTAACAAATTGCATGGAAGGGAGAAAGTGGGATTTGAGAAAAATATAAGAAATGACAAGTGTGTCCTCACTATTCAAAACTATTCACGAAACTACCACTGAAGTTTATTTCGAACCGAAAAGCCATTTCCAGCCAAAATATCGGAATCATAGTAAACCAAGGATTTGAGAAAACATAGTAAACCACTATTTGAGCGGTTACGGTCTAATCCACCTTCTTGGTCAGATATTCATACTTATTTTATTAAATAAATTAAGATCCATGTCAAGACTCTACCCTGTCTTGGTATTCATACTGTTAATTCTTTTAAAATTGTTGAAATCAATGCTTCCGATATTAGTTATAGTAGCATTTTAAAACAAATTGTTTCATCAGGCTCTTCTAAAAAAATTATTTGTTTGGAATAGTGCACAATTTAATTATAGTATTATTCAGAAATAAATTTTATCATTTGTATTATGTATTTCTAGATTTCAAAGTGATTTGTTAAATCAAGAAATTTTTATTACGTATTGGTTGCAAAAGTACTGCTAAGTTTGTTTTAGAAAAAGATGTTAACATTGTTTCAAAACTTATTTTTGTTCGATGGCAAGCTATTTTAAGTTTTTTTATTTTAATATTGAATATATTAAAGGTTCACAAAATGTTATCCTTGATTTTGTTAATCGTGAATTTTTGCAAAATAATGAACAGCAAAAAGTCAAGCAAAGATAAACATGTTCCACAGGTTCCTGTCCCTGACAGGCAACTGGTGAAACCTGAACCTGCTTCCCCTGGATCTTACTAATTGGTTTACTACCCTTGCTAGTATAGACATTGTTAAACCTAGTTTCTCATCTGCTTTAGCCACAACCCATGATCCTTATGCTAATGCTATCACTAAATCCCATCAACCCATCAACATATTCAACATTTTGATTATTATGCTCCAAGACTGTCCAAAAACAATATTGTCAAAACCTGTTTTATATTGAACCTAATTGGTCAATATATACCGATTCCCCCAAAATTGCCTTTGCCTATTTTTTCCCTGGTTTTCATTGGGTTCTTGAAAATATTCAGAAAAACCTACAATATTACTCATTCATTCTCACCCAAACACAACCCATCCTAATTAAACCCATTTTTTATAAAATCAATAAAACGAAGCTGATCTTCTAGATTTTATATATTAAATTTGATTACTAAAGAAAAATGAGGAGCTCGTCCCTATATTACCAAGAAGATTCCTGATTCCGATGTTACCTACTGCTACTATGATTATGTCAAAGTATAGTTCAAATTCATGTTATTCCAAAATGTTGATATGTCTCATTCCTAGTTCATTAATTTTAACAAAAAATGCAATTCTCAATTCCCTCTTTGGTTTATGAGATGTTGGACATAATTTGGTCTTATTTCAGAAAACTTTCCTGATAAACTCAATGGTGCTATTAAATATTTTGCTACTATCCACAAAACTAACCAGCATGGTCAAAAGTTCCATGTTTCCCTTCACTTTTGCAAGAAATACAAAGTTCTCTGGATCCTAAAGTGAAGTTATGCTAAGAAAAGTGATATTCTTGTTCGAAATTGGAGTGACAAGTGGTGAGACAAATTTCTTCACACCCAAGACATTAGTGAAAATGTTACTAGAGATCTTCCTCTTAACTTCTGAATTTTGAAAGTATTGAGGAATCTCCCACTATTAAAACCATGATTCAAGAGCCTATATATCCTATTGCTTAGGCGATACAACAACATGCTTCATCTAATAAATCAAGTAAATCTTCTAAATCTAAGAAGAAGTCTTTTCTCCAAGGACTCAAGAAATAATATTTAATTTATCTGTTAAAGAAGTCCTTCCAGGATGATGGTGACAATTCTGATAATGAGTCGAATGCATCATCTAAAGTCTCTATTGATAATACTAATCCTTATGATGATATATTTGGACATGATCCAAAAATCATTCCAAGGTTATCTAGAAATAGATCCCCTATTTTGATGATAGAATTATTGGCGTTGGCACCAACCAAGCAAAACTACTACAATTATTGGCTAAAGAGCCCATGATTTCCACTACTGGTTCATGCAAAGTCAGATCCATTGCTTTACTCCTACTTTCAATAGCTTTCCTCTGATCAAATGAATAGTAAAAAAAATTTAAAATTACTGTTCATCACTATTCATCCCGAGAATTATTGTACTAATAAGCCACTCTGTTTATATAAGGAGAGCTTGGCTTTGTTGAGAAGCAAGATCTTGTTACAAGAACCCTTAGGAGTTTCAGAACCTCAGAGACCTTCTCTTCTCCTGCTTTCTTGTTCTCCCCCTATAATTCTTGAATAATTTTATGTACTATTGTTCATCTGAAATGAATTACAACCACAACTGTTTGAATTGATAATTTGTGAGTATTTTGAGTATTATTTACTTTTTCTAATCTGAGTATTATTTACTTATTTGCACTTTACTTACACTTTATCTGGTCCCTTTGGAATCCACTCATCTAGTCTCCTTCTATTTTGAGTATTTTGATGGCTGCGTTTGGACATCAAAAACATCTCAACTCAGTTCAAATTTGAACTTAATTTGCCATTCAAACGCACTTTGAAACTGAGTTTTGTCATTCAACCCAGTTTAGACTGTAGATGGACGTAACACGTCTGCAAATGACTGAACTCTGCTCCCAGACTGTAGATGGACATAAACAGCTCAGTTCAAATTGATCACTGCAGATGCACTATTCACACATCCACTTTGTGAATAGTGCATATTATGAAAATGCAAAAAAAAAAAAAAAAAAAAATCGACTGCTGCTAACTTTCTTTACGTTTTGACTTCAGCTTTCGTTGGCGCAAATGGCTACAGTGCTGTTGAGACAATTTCTCTTTTTGTTGTCAGGTGAACAGTATAAAATAATGATGGGACCCATTTTTTTTACAACTTTTCATAAATATATCTAAACTCATTTTAACATTCAAACACATTTTAAACTCATTTTAAGTAGATCCCGCCAAACTCATTCAACAATCCCAACTCACTACTATTCATAAAAAACTTAACTCATCTCAACTCACTTCAATATCCAAACGCGACCTTACTTTTACTTATTTACTTATTTGCACATTAATTATTATATGTATATATGTATATGAAAATAAAGTATTATATATTCTGCACGCCCGTCTAGTTAAAAAATTTCAATCGAAAATGTTAGTTTGTCATTTTACTTTTTTTACTTATTTTGACCGCTTGTGTATTTATTTATTTTTATTTAATAATTAAGAAAATAATTTTTAATATATTAGTATATTTTTTATTTTTTTTTAAATATTTAAATATGTTAAAAAATGTGAAAAAAAAAATAGAGAAGAAGAAGCCAAAATGACTCGACGGTCAAATGGAGTGGTGCTCCTCAAGCGAGAAAGTAGCATCACTCATTTTTAATAGAGTAATGTTAAATATAAATTTTAAATAGATAAGTTTCATACAAGTTTTTTATAAAAAAATATATTTCACTAATAAAAAATAACTTTTTTTATACTTTTTTAGAATGAGACATATTTTTTTACAAAGACTTATATAAAATTTATATATTAAAACTTATAAAAATCATTTCTCT
Organism: Juglans regia; assembly: GCF_001411555.2. Taxonomy (NCBI): domain Eukaryota; kingdom Viridiplantae; phylum Streptophyta; class Magnoliopsida; order Fagales; family Juglandaceae; genus Juglans; species Juglans regia. The sequence continues at coordinate 16,659,014 of NC_049909.1, forward strand.
TTTCAATATCCATCCACCTGCCCCCGTTATTGACATGCCGGGTGCTCGTCAACCGCCACCCAACGGTCCCAACCCATCCCGAATCCCGATTCCCATCAACGACCATTGTTAGCGTGGGGAAGATGTCCGTGACGTAGCCTGCTGTAACGGTAGCTTTAGGGTGTTGAAATAAATAAATATCCGATTTATTTTATGGAATTGAAAAAATAAATGGATGGATGAATCTAAGAAGAGGCGTAAATTTAGGGATAATGATCGGCTGAAAGGGCCAACTCCGAAGCAGAGACCACCATAGAAATTATTATATAGATATTGATATTATATATGAAATGGCTGGCGATTTTCGAAGATTAATGTCTTTTTGATCCAGATTTTGCTTCTATATCTGATCGAATCTCTGCCAGTCAACCTCTATATGCACTTCCTTCGCATTTTTCTTCCTTTGCAATTCCATCCCAAACCCAGTCAGTCGCCTCTCTGCCTCTGCCTCTGCCTCTGCCTCTGCCTCTCGTTTCATCCGCGGTCCTCCTCTCTAGGTGTCTTCCCGGTTAACGCGCTTCTTCTGCGTTTTGTAGAAACAGAACCAAAAGCAGAGGCTCTTCGACGAACACCTATTTCGCCACCCTGGTATGCTTATTTTCCCTTCTCTCTCTCTCTCTCTCTCTCTCTCTCTCTCTCTCTCTCACCCATGTTGTCTTCTCTCGGTTTCATATGCAAGTTCATATTTCTTTCTTAGTAATTATCCGTATATATATTCTTTACTGATAACAAAAATTGTATATTCGATCAAATGGTATTGGGATTGAATATTGAATTTGGGTAGAACCGATTAATTATGCCCCCAAGAATGTTTTGTCCGTGGAATCGGATTCAGCTGGTTTTGCTATATATTCAACGTTTGCACTGTGTTGTGATAGGCTATCGATAATTTGGCCTTGAGGAAAAGGCAGAAAGCAGCGGTAAGCACCAACACGGAGGGGTTTGCGACGGATCAGTTTGTAGAAATAGGGGGCTCTGAGTGTTTGGTGGGACTGGAATGCTTTCTGAACATCATCAGATCCCTAGGGATGGGGTCGTGTCTCTCGGGGGACGTGGCCAGCGCCCGCGCACTCCCTTATGCTTTGGCAGCAGCAGCAGCAGTGACGGCGTCCACGTCTGCTTCGGATGTGGGCTCCGGCAACAAGAGCGGGAATTCAAGGAAGAAGATGAGGAAGGACACCTCCTTTGATACCAAGCTGGAGATGTGGCTGCATAGAGTTCCGGAGCGGTTGTTCTTGAATGGCTCCAGTGAGGTTGCATCGCTGTTTAGTAAGCAGGGCAAGAAGGGGATCAACCAAGATGCTATGATTGTTTGGGAGGTTAGTCCTTTTGATTCCACTGTAGGGTTTTTTCGGTTTTCATTATTGATACTCTTTTCTTAAGTAAAACTGCTTTCTAGTTCATACAATGAGATTTCTCTTGATTGTTTATAGATTTCTCTTGATTGTTTAAACTTAGGGCATATATGAAGTAGCAAGAATTTGGATATATGCCTAGAATGGGGACAAATCCATCATTGATGAAAATTAGTGTAGTCCTATTGCAGCATTCTGGGATTCCCAATACAGTTTTTGTTGCACCAACTACTCCATCCATAGCTGTATCTTTTTGAATTTTCTGTGAGGCCATATACACCATTGACTACTATATCGTGGATAGTTAATCTCTTGTTGTCACTTTTGTAGCTGTCCAATTCATTTCGCTTTTAGTTTATTGTCAACCACTCTATTCTAAGTTAGTCTGTCCCCTCATTTTGTCAGCCAGTTTCAATGGCGGGATTCTAACTGAAGTAGAGCGGAATAATTTAGTAGGATGATCATCCTAATGTGTTCTGTAAACAGAGTTCTGCAAAAACACAGCTGGATGGCTAGATAAGGTAGGTTATCTAGAATGTTCTGTCGCTGGAGTTCTCATTTTTGTTGTGATTATGTTTGTGCCTAGATGGTATATGTTCTTTGCAGGAATTTCCTGACTATATGTGTAACGACCCGGTTCAATATTTCTAGAGATGGAAAATGGATAATACTATGGGGCCTAAATTAGTATTAATGGGCCAATATTTGGGAAGCCCAATTTAGGGTTATTGGATAATTTTGAATAGGCTACAGATCCAAAAATTTATTATGGGGTTTTTATTGTGCTAAATAATTAGGTTAAAGCCCATTTAATATTTATGGGCCAAATGGGCCCTATTTAATTGATATTGGGCCCAAGATTATTTAAAGCCCAAAGCTATTTATTGGGCGAGTTGGGCTCATTTTGGAATTGGCCTGTTAGGGTTGTCAAGTGACTAAGCCGATGAAATTATAGGCAAGCCCTAGAAATTAGTTAGACCCTTAAAATGGGCCAACCCATTCGTTAGAGCCCAATAAGAACCCAAGAAAAAGTCCTAGGACCCATGGGTCAAGCCCATGAAATGGACCGAACCCAACCCATGAGACCCATGCATGTGGAATCTTCTTTCTCCCTTGTATAGCTACAGTTTCCGTATGTGTACATATATTCTCAAACTCACTCTCTTCAAGCCGCTACCCTACACGGTGCAAAACCTCTGCATAGTCGTTCCTCCTCAAGCCACCAACCTTCCACAGACATTGTCCCCTCCATACACAACAACACCACACGACAATACCTCCCCCACACCCAGACCACCACGAGCCATCCACTGCAGGTAGCAACCACCTCCCTTCAATCTCAATCACATGAAACGACAGCCTCGAAGAAAATCTGGCTCCAAGCAAGCCTTCCACTTTCAAGCTTCCACCACCACGAAACCGTAAGCCCTGCACCGAGATACCTTAAGCCAAAACATCCTCTTATGTCAAACCAGATCAACCAACTACCCTGCCCATGTCACCCACAATACTGCACCTCCATAAACTGCCCAACTCCACATTTTCTGTTGACCCACACACCAGCACAGTCACCTAACCACCATTTGAGAGCCATGGCAACCACCATTGTACCCCATATTTTCTCTAACTGAAACAGAGCATCCAAGCCATTCTCTCCCCCACATTGTGGTGCCACACAAACTAGCAACCACAAGACCATTGTTGGGGCCAACAAGCCTTCGCACCATAACGCCATGTTGCACTACTCAGAAGAGCACCACCACGTAGCCGAACCAAGTTATTTTGGCCATCTCGACTCACCTCTGCCCCGTTGCCTTTGCCACATTTAACCACCAGTCTAATCACAACCAGCAGTTCCACCTCAATTTCACTCTCTCTCGATTAAGCCCTCTCTCACTCTCTCTCTCTCTAACTCTCAATATATCTCTCTCGCCCCTGGCAATGTGGCATATATATGTTACAGGCTACATAATTTTAAATGGGTTATAGGTTTTTGTTGTAGGTGTTATGGGTTTAATGGGGTATTTAGATTTATGAGGGTCCGGGCCCATGAAAGGTTAAACTATTTTGAAGACAATTGACGAGACGTTGGGAAATTGAAGTTGGACTCAGGAACACAAGCTTTACGGTTTTAACGTCAATAGTTTAGAGTTGTGATTTTAAGTTTACGATGGTTTTAAGCTTTTTGAAAAATAGGTCATTAGTATATCAAGTTTTAATTGCAAGTATGTGCTTGAGCAAAAATTTACGTACAATTGAAAATCAATGCAAGTTACATGCCTATTTTATAGGTGACTATTGATATTCTCTTATTACTGTTGTGTGAAAATTTAGAGGTGGTAAAAAGTTAGGTAAGCAATGCTCCTATGCTAGATTTTGCCTAAAATGTAGAATGTATTTAAGTGTTCTTCTGTATACTTCCTGTGTACATGGGCTATGCCTAGTTCATTTATATATATAATATTTATCTCTTACTTATCAAAAAAAATTTGCCTAAACTGATTGAGGTTGATTTTGTGAAAAATCTGCATATTTTGTTATAGAAACAGTCTAGGTTATTTTCTGCACTAGTCTCTATATCTAAACTTTGACATCTGACATTTTATCATGGCTAGTGTAGACATGAATTATGTACTTTATTTCCTCTACTGCTTAAACTGTGAATATGAAATCTGAAGTTATATGCTTATATAATATTTATCTGCTCAGCACTTTGTTATGATATGATATTGTAGGGTATTTAAAAACCCTGAGGCATAAGATTTTGTTTTGCTTTGGTTACGGGCCCCACAGCGTGATATAATAGTGGCCTTTGATTTCTGACCTCTTCACGAGTGTAAAACTATGTCGTCTGATTTTTTGCCTTGCCACGGATGTAAAATGGAGGCCTCAAATTTTTTACCTTACGATGGGTGTAAAATTGTGGCCTCTAATGTCTAACCTCACCACAGGTGGAAAATGGTAGCCTCTATTCTAAGTGCAATCACTTTGATGACAAAGTGATTTATGTTCTGCTTGGCTATCCACAGAATGCACAACCCTGTCAAGAGGGTAAACATGGCCTCTAGTTTGATGCATCACTTTGGTGACAAAATAATGATTTATGTTCAGCTTGGTTAACCGCAGATATGTACATCCCTGCCACAGGGGTAAACATGGTCTCTGCTTCTATTTCTAATATTGCTTCAGTTATGCTTGTGCCTAAGGTCTTTTGTATATATTATTATGCTTCTGAAAATACCACTGCCATATTTTTTTAGAATTGTCTATTTATGCATTTTGTAACTGGTTCATGTTTACACACAAGTATTGGTTCCCTTCTTACTGAGTCGGTGGACTCACCCCTTTATCTCCAACATCTTTTTTTCCAGATGATTTTGATGATTATGACAGTAGAAATAGGTAGCAAAGGCTTTATTGGTTAAGTGGCTATGGAGATACCATGCGGAGATAGGAGCTTTGTGGAGAGTTATCATAGATTTAAAATATGGTGGATTGTGGGGAGCATGGTGCT